>NC_045749.1:21714042-21819042 GCF_008692095.1 Etheostoma spectabile | reverse complement strand
CTGCTCTTTTTCCAGCTGATTCAGCTTCAAGCTTTCTGTGGCCTGAAGAAGGGATGTCTTGTCCTCCTTCCACTGGTTGAGATCACTCTCCAGCTGCTGCTCAGTGTTCTTCAGAGCTGCGAGGAGGCAGTCACTCACAAAGCTCTGCTCCTCATTCTGATCCACATAGGAGGCTCTTGATTTGTTGCTCTCCTCTAACAGAGAGGTTTTCTCCTGCTGCCATAGGACACGCTCACTCTCCAGCTGATGTTCATACTTTTCCTCAAGAGCAGCCATGAGGGTCTTGTTGTTTGTGTCCTGTCTCTCCAGCTGGGCTCTATGGGAAGCCTGGGCTCTTTCCAGAATCTCCTTGGCCTCCTCGTCCTGTTTTAGGAGATCTTCCTCCACCTTACTCAATTTATCCATCAGCTCCTGAGTTTGAGCCCTCTCCATCTCCAGATGGCTCTCCAACATCACGTTGGCAGTCTTACTTACCGTGAGGATCTGCCTCTCTTTTCGACGCTTCAACTTCTGCCTTGCCACAATATTTAGAAGGGCCTGCATCTCTCCTTTCATGTGCTTTAAATCGACTTTCAGGGCTTCAGTAGTGAAGGTCTGCAGGTCCAGGTCTTTTTGGGCTTTTTCCAGCTGGGATGTCAGATGCTCCCTGTTCCCTGGGTGGGGAGGGGACACGCTCAGCCAGAGCCTCATCCAGCCGGGCTGTACGGGAAGACTGGGATCTTTCACGTATCTTCTTTGCCTCCTTCCCCTGTTCTTGGAGAGCTTCCTCCATCTTTCTCAACTTATCCTTCAGCTCCTGAACTTGAGCCCGCTCCATCTCCAGAAAGCTCCCCAACTCTAACTCCACGTTGGTTTACTTACCGTGAGCTTCTGTCTCTCCTTACAAAGCTCCATCTTTTGACTCTCAACTTCCTTTTTCAGGGCCTCCTTCTCTCCCTTCACCTGCTCCAATTCAACCTTCAGTCTTCAGCATTGAAGTACTGCAGGTCCAGATCTTTTTGGGCTTTTCGCAGCCTGTTGCTGGTTTTGACCAGTTGGGATCTCAGATGCTCTGTTTCCCTGGGTGGGGAGGGGACACGTTCAGCCCAAAGAACTTTTAACTCACCTATCTCCTTCTGCATCAGCTCTTTCTCATGGCCCCAACCGCTGCCCTCTCTCTGGAGTTGGAGCTGATTGAGGAGATCGGCCAGCAGGTCCTCCCGGATGATTAGGTGAACTCTTCCTCAGATTCACATTGGGTGAGTGTCGCCTCGCCGTCCTTCAGCTCCAACCGTACCTGGGTCAATGACGTATAAGGATTTTCAAGAGGCAAATTTAAAATATAATAAACAATAGTTTCTATTGTATTTTTTCGAACATACACAGTGTCAGTTATGCATGAATCTATGTTTACCATGTTTATTAAGTGATTTTAGTATTTTTTCACGCACATGAATTGGCCATGACCATAAAAAATGTAATGTGGTGCGACTGTGAAAACCTTAAATTAAATAAATTCTTAGAATCATGATGGGACTATTCACTCAAGTTCTGAGTAATATGAAGTGTATAAAATCAAAATGTTGGCATTAATTTAGATTTTTTATTATTATTTATATTTTCTGTTGTTTTCCAATACAACAGTCACCTTCTTGTATGACATTGCGTACTACTTTTTCCTGTAATATGTATGAAACGAATAAAAATATCTAAAGAATACATTTATCCAAGTATACATGTTAGTGTTTTACAATTTCAGTCAATGAATTCATATACTACATTTCTATTTACTGAAAATTACAGCTATTACTGGTCGCACCACATGATGCATGGTCGCATCAAATGACAGGAAGTCCTCATATTAGGTTGGCATTAAAAATACCTTTTATTTTGCAATTCCAATAAATTGCATGCTAAATATTTAGTGAAATCATGTTTTATTCCAGTTTCCTTCATTCAAAACATTTTGATTACATTTTCATTTTTTTATATCATTTCAATGACCATAACGTTTAGGCCTTTTTCACAACAATGCTTCATTTCCATTTAATTTCAACTGTACTTTACATTGTCATAATCACAAACTGCTACAATGGAACATATTCAGTGGGGGCAACATCCCCCCCCCCCCATTTCATTTAATTTCACAAATTGTCATATTATCTAATATTATGCCATTTTTTAAAATCACAGCCACCTTCTGAACTTCACTCGTGACTTATGACCCAAAGGGTTCAAGAAACAAGAATAAACACAACAGTTAGAAAACGTTAAACTGGTCCTATTGATTCTATTAATCATGTTCCTGCTTAACCCCAGCTGCTTTGGAATTTCAGTCGCCTTCCTATTTCATTTCATTTCATTTCATATCATATCACAACATTGTCATATTCATTTTTCTAATATGCCATTTTAAAAATCACAACCATCTTATGAACTTCACTTGTGAACTTAGGACCCAAAGGTTCAAGGAGCAAGGATATAAGCAGAACACTAGAAAACATAAAACTGTTATTGATCATGTTCCTGTTTAACCCCCAGCTGCTTTGGAACTTTTCCCAATCTTCCTTTCACACTTGGAGAAGCGAGAGGTTGCTGGCTCAGGCTCTGATATTATTGCCTGGATATCATGCCTAAAGTAAAAGATGGCATCAACGGTCTGTGGCCACATGAATACATTTTTATCCCCTGACTGATGCATGGTATTAACTTTGACCTTTTCTCCCACAACTTCTAGGACTTGGCCTACATATGGCAGTTCATCATAGGTCACAATTACAAATTTGCCATCTAAGTCTTGAAGACTCTCCTGCTCTGGCTTTGATGTAAGGCATGTGGTGTCTTGCAGGTCGACCTTACTAGGCTGATAGCAGAGGCATGTTTTCATCTCTGAATGGTGCAGAAGCATGAAACCTCGCAGTGGGTTATTTGAGCAGGTTGTGAGGAAAGAAATTGATGGATCTTGAGGGTGCCCTTCACAGTCATCAGTTTTTCCGAATTAATTTCATCATATTTCTTTATATTGTCTGGGCTTATCCAGTAGTGTTTCACGCTAGAGCCAGACTTCTCAACCAGAATCTTGAACACATCCTCAGGAGTCTGAAGTTCGCCTCCATGGAGGACATGGCGGTCAGCCTCCCTCTTCACAGCACCACCAATGCCGTCTGGCGCGCCTTTTCCGTGGGATCTTTCGGAGTAATTCCACGTCACGTATTTGAAGCCACAGAGGAATGGCACTGTACTGAGAAGTAGAAATTTGCTTTATTTCTGTACTGCGTGACGGTCCATCACTTATCACATGCAGTGCCGTAACGTTTGGGTGGGTTTCCCGTAGCTCTTTTAGTATGGGCTCCAGATGTGCCCAGACGGCCCGCTCATCATGTGTGAGGTTGTCGGAGAGCGTTGCATACGACTGGTTGCCATCCACGGTGTACAGCACACCAGTATGTATTGTGGCTTGTTTCCTGCTTCCACCAAATGATACGCCTGAATTTCGGTGCTCAATTTGCACGCATAATTTTCCGAAAAGTCAGTATGGAGGACTGCCTCAAATTCATTGAGATTTTGCTTGATGTATCGGAACTGTTCGGCCTGTTGGAGCCAGTTAAACTGATGAATGGCTAAAGCCTCTAGTTTCTGTCGGAACAGCTCCTTTAATTCGTCTATTGTCCCTGTGTGTGTCTGCTTTGCTACATTGGCAAATGTTTTCTCTCCATTTGTAGTTGTAACTCTCTCCCATTGTTCCCAAGAGACAGTATCGCCGTTTTCTGTGTTAGGCATGTCAATCTCTTCAAAGCAGCACTTGGGACAAACTCGATCCATGCATGCTTTATTTTAGTGTCACAATTATTCCCACTAACTCTGAGATACTAGTGGTCTTCAGCAGCCCTCTCTTTGCCAGTTTGTTCACCAACAGCCAAATGTTCTCATGCTCTGAACACGCACATGTATCCCTGTCCCTGGTCTTTGGCTCTGTGATGTAAAAGGGCCGGTTTCGAGTGAACTGTCTATAAGACATGGATAGATGCTGTTCTACCTCTGTCTGATACTGTGTATGAAGCTCAGTAAGAGGCTTTGTTAAAACTCTTCTTTGTGCTTTCAGTTTATTTTTGTGATAGTATCCTTTTTCCCTGGTAAAAGAAAACAGTTTTCATCTCTGGTCAAAAACTGTATAACAGCTTGCCTTCTCTCTGTAAACAATTTCTCTTGTCCCTTTTGCTGACCTTTCCACTTGGACCTTGCTTTTGCCTTGCTATAAACATCCTCTCACTCCTTTGTTTTCTCATTTCTATTAGCTTTTTCCTCAGATACAACACTTGTTTTTTAAGCGCGCTCTTCTCCCTCTGCAGTCTTGTGCAGCGTTTCTGATTTGAAGTTTTCCTTTTCTCATCTTTCACTGGCGTGGACACCACTGGTGGATTAAAGTCATCATTCACTATTGGGTCCAATGGAATTACGTTTTGCTCTGGAACTACGTTTTCGGCTGGCTCTGGAACTACAACTGTGTTAAGGAGAACTGGTGGAAGTGTCTCCTCCATAGATGGCGGTGTGAGGTCTAATACTGGGTTTGCATTATTTTTTCTGTGCGTGTAAGCCCTGGTTGCAGCCCTCCATTTCTCTCTCTGCTTCTTTCTCTCTCTGTCTTGCAGTTCACTGGATTTAACATAATGCATCTTTCCCTGTTGCTTTCTTCTCTGATAGCTGAAACAAACAGTATCATTTATAAATCTATGGCATAGGCCTACTATCCCCCAAAAAAATGTATTACCTACACAGAAAATAAATAGCATTACTTTTAATTTAATCAATTGAATGTTTCATATCAATTCATTGTTTTTCCACATTTGAGAACAAACCTTTCTCTTCTCCTGGCAAGGTACGCTGCTCTTGCTGCAGGGTGTGAATTGACACGCTCCCTGTGGCGCGCAGACTTATCTTTGCTTGACAGTGGCATCTGTTAAAAACTAAATAAGTTAAATATTAAAAACAAAGTTATGTTGGTAAAAAGACATGTCGTCACTTATTTTGTATGTATTTTTGTCAGTATACTTCATTAAGCCCTTTCTCCCTAAAATGCTAAAAAGAATCTAGATAAAACTAGATAAATAGATAAAGTCTGCTCTACATATTTTAAAAATTAATCAATTGTTTGTATAAATCATGAAAATAACACAAAAATGTAAATTTGTACAGTATATCTGGCTGTAGATGTTATGATTGATTATTCTGACGATCCTTGTTGTTATTCACTATTGTTGAAATTTAGATATTTTATGACCTTGTTACTTACTATTTATTAACAGCATAAAGTGTTTTATGTTTTATGTTCATGATATATGTTTTTTGTTATATGTCTGCAACCTTGTTGTTTGTGCTGCTGCTTATCCTGGCCAGGACACTCTTGGAAAAGAGATTTTTAATCTCAATGAGTTTTTCTTTCTGGGTAAAATAAAAAATAAATAAATAAAATATTAATCATTGGAAGTAATCTACAATAGTTGCACCACATGATATTTTTACATTCTGTCAAGATTTCTAGGGCTAGCGTTAGCCTGTGCCACAAAACTAGCTAGTTTCTCACATAAGGTCACCTTGAAGTATATTACCAAAATATACATTTATAAATAATACTACTTTATTGTTTTCTTTTTGAGGTCATACCGCATGACATCCAAATATGGAAACTGCATACCAGCACTTACAAACATTACTTCTAAAAAAAAGGAGAGAGGGTTACAGACCTGCTTGCTTCTTCCATGTGCTCTCTGCTAACTGGTGAATGATGCAGATTCCTGTCTCTCAGTGGAATTCAAAATAAAAGTCCCGAAATAGGAATTTCTTGATGGTCGCGCCACATGATATTTCATAAAAGAGACGAGTTCGGACAATATTTGTTTGCATGCTATGGGGGAAATATCTGTTCAACACATCTGAAATTTCATATGGGATTACAAAACACATTAGAAAATATGCCAAAAGGGAGAAAAAAATAAATTTAGGAAGATTTAGAATAATTTTAAAGATGTTTAAAAACCAACAGTTATGGTCGGACGGTCGCACCACATGACATTTTAACCCTTTAAGCCAGGGGTCCTTAACGTTTTTTAACCCTTGTGTTGTCTTTACGATAACTGTGAACTTGTCCTTCCAGTTCAAAATTGAAAATATATATATATTTTTTCTTTTCCCATCTTTTTGTCACTTTTTCTGATTTATTTGTCACTTTTTCCATGGTTTTGGTGCATTTTTTAAAAACCTGAGCAGGTTTAATGATAGATGTTACACTTATTCTTGGAATTCATGGTCAACAATGCTCATTTATATCAAATTACACTTAAGTTTTTAGTTCAAACGGCAGAAATTATGAATTATTTTGGCTAATAGTTAAGATCAGAGGATGTTGAGTGGATTACAGATGGGTATATGTCAAAGTTTAGTCCGGATACTGTTTAGAAAACATTAAAAATAATTAAAATGCTATAAGATTAAATCAAACACTCCAATAATTCAATGAAAGTAATCATTAATGAACAACGTATGGAATCATCCATGTTATTTTGGGGCAATTTGGTTGAAAGAAATCCATATTTCTGATATAAAACACATTGAAACGGGCCAGTTTGACCCGAGGACAACACAAGGGTTAAGCCAAGAACCCCTTAACGGAAAGTGAGACAGAGCAGGGACCCCCATTGCAAAATAATGTATTACATTGTGTAAAAATTAAGTTGCATATTAAACTGGGTCTACAATAACATGTAGAATGGCCTGAAGCCTTTATAAATACATTTTGGCATAGAATACTAAGCTATTAAAATAAGAATTGTTGATTTGTTGAAACAGGATTTTCTAAATCATGTTTTAATGTTAATATCTGTGGATCTTAGTGACTAACTTACCTATAAGCCAGTGTGCTTATGACCAATGTTTTTTTTCTCTACTAATCATATATGTTGGATTCATGTCAATACAATATTAATTTTCTTGGAAACTTATAAACAACAATAATTTGGTGGCCCCCCTGCAGTTACTCTGAGGACCCCCTAGGGGTCCCGGACCCCCTGTTGAAGATCTCTGCGTAACTATTTTTTAAATTAACATATGGTTTCATGGAGGGGACTGATTTTACTAAAACATGGTGAATTATTTTGAAATTTAGAACTTTTAAGCTCAAGAAACTACGATCGGACAGAAAATGTAGGCGTCCCGTCATTGACCCACCTGTTCTTCAAGGTAACTGAGGTAGAAATCGATTGGTTGATTCTCTCTGGTGTTGAATTCCATGTTTTCCAGTGGTTTTTCTCTCGTTGCAATGTGCACCGTTGGATTGTCAAAGT
Source organism: Etheostoma spectabile (assembly GCF_008692095.1). Taxonomy (NCBI): domain Eukaryota; kingdom Metazoa; phylum Chordata; class Actinopteri; order Perciformes; family Percidae; genus Etheostoma; species Etheostoma spectabile. The sequence goes on along the minus strand of NC_045749.1, from coordinate 21,811,726 downwards.
CAGACTGTCTCTGATACAAACTGCTGTTTGAGTGAATGTGTGTCAGAACTCAAGTTGGGTCTAGTATTCAGTGGGTTGTCATGACAACAACAACATGTATTTTTTTATTTTTTTTAGTCCCTATGGTTATTGATTCTATTCCATTCTATCTTTCATTCTATTGTTGCTATGGGACACCAGTTTTTTTTATGATTGAATATACAGTATAAATGTAATAATTTCTGATGATTCCTAAAATATGGCAGAAAGACCACTTTACAAAATATGGAAAGGAAAAATATGAGCAGTACACACAAGTATGCATCAGTTGGGCCATCATTTTCTCTAACTCCACTCACCATGTGCACTCAGCCACTACCTATTATTTAAGATGTGCATTTATCACAATAAAAATAAAATAATAATAATAATAATAACAATATATAGAAGTGCATCGACATAAAATGTTGATATAGATGATTGTAAAACAATAAACATGATCTTGACTTTGACTACATGCAACACTGTAGCCAATGATTTACATTTACTCCATACTCACCTGCTCCGTGGCTGGGGATAATTTCCCATGTTGCATGTTAGAAACAGTTGAATTTAAAGTTGAATATGTTTAATTAAACATAATTTAGAAAGCTGTCATATCGCACTGAAAGCTGATATTTTGTCACTAGCAACCTACACCTGTCATCTGTCAAATCCAGCTGCATTTTCAGCTTTGAACAAAACCGTTCAGGAGTTATTACAGCAAAGGTGGGCCGTGCGTAATGGTTCATCTGTCCCTCCTGGAGGGGACAAATGAAACAGCATGGGGGGACGGAAGTATGTAACATACAGTTTAAGCAATATACACTTCCCACAACTTTAATACTTCACTATATTTCATGGATGGTACTTCCAAAAAGGTGTTATTTTAGATAGATTGTTGCGTAAATGTCTGTCATCGTGAAGCGCGTATGAAGCGGTTATTGAAATATCATGCATGATGATTCTTTTATTTTATTGCTAAAACAGTATGATTTTACAGTTATATCATGTTTCTATTGTGGAAAATGTCGTTTCACTAGGTTTTTACGTGGGTTAGACCACTGCACATACAAATAACTCAAATCCCTAAACCACTCCAACCTGTATTCCTGGTGGGCACAAATATATTTTCATCTTTTCTAAAACTGCTTTTCCATGTCTCACCTACATAAAATAGTGTATAAACACAGATAGTTGTGCATTTACTTAAAATCCATAGAGTTATAGCCAGGTCCATATCCCATTATAGCCTGTTTTGCTTTCCATGTAAAGAAGCATGCAATATGAAAGTCTGGGATTTGGACTCAGGTTTCCATTCATATTTGTCATTTCAGCTGTCTTATTCAACAAAATCAACTAAAGCAACAAAGACATATTATGATCATGTCTCCATGTCTAACAGACTCACAGCATGCAGCACTTATTGGGAGTTCCACGTGTGGTGGGGATGTCCTCGTTGGACGGTTCCATCGCTTTACGCACGCATATGATCTCTAGGAATGTATGGCATCTTTAACACAAATAATTAGGCTTACATGGGTGTTTGCAAATATTTTGGCCTACATGAGTGTTTGCTTTCATCACTTTAACTTACAAAACCACTCAACATTTTTCTCCACAGCACAAATGTTTCCCAGTCGTGTTCCGTCGTGCGTAACGTTACGCATGGTTCGCTCCACCTGCAGCCGCCAGTCTATAAACTCCTGCAAAGCTCTTTAAGCTCCTTAGTTTTATTTCTGACTTCAGCAAAGATGAGTCACGGAGACCGTTACACCTCGTCGTCCTACCGGAAGATTTTCGGGGATTCTCCCAAGTTCCCCGCGGCCTCCTCCCGCATGGGCAGCGCCTCTCACCGGGGCTCCCCGGGGCTCCGGGCCATGGCTGGCTCCCGCAACAGCGGGTCCTCCCTGAGCCTGTACAGACGGATCGGCCGCTCCACCTCTTACTCTCCGGTACCCAGTGACTCCCTTGACTTGACCCAGACCTCCGTGGTCAACAATGAATTCAAAGTTATTAGAACTAACGAGAAGGAGCAGCTGCAGGTATGTGTGACGGGCTGAAACTAATTTCCTAAAAAAATAACTCTTATAACACTCCTCCCAGATAATCCGGTGCACATTTTCGGACTAATTCACTTCACACTCATTCTGGTGTCCTTGGATATCTGATAGGACTAAATTCAGACTTTTATGAAGCCCTTAACCAATGTAATGTCGTTGTAATTATTTTTACTATGATGAAAGCAACATATCTTTACTAATCTACAAAAAGTGGCCTGGCCATTCTACCACCCAAAGATCATATCCTCCAGACACGATTTAGTGCATATATTACAGTTTTTTTCCCAATTGCTAAAACATAATTTTGCAAACATAGGCTCGTTTTATCTAAATACTTCAATAATTCACAAAACCACACACACAAACTGCAAAATACCTCATATATCCTGCAAAATGAAGCACTGCAACCCAAACTACACATATTATTATTAAAATGGCAAACGTACCAAATGGCACACCCTTCATTCATATTACCAGATTTTCCTAACCAACTACACACACTCATCTTCAGTATGCTTTGTTATAATACTAAAATAGTTTGTAAAAACAATTGTAGAAAATTGTTCAGATCGTTCACATGCACAGATATATTTGCAGGTACACACACATGCTGTTAAAACATTTATTATTTTGAAGTCTTTTCATAGTGCTTCCTTCTTAGTTTAAGAGGTAACAGTTAACCATCGAGGTGTTTGGCCAGGTGGCACATGCAGTACACTGGCCAATCAGATCATGTAGTGTCATTTTGAATGGCAGCGTTTTGAAATGGCAAACATGTGACTTTATGTCATATTGTTGTGTCTTATGCAGAGAACCGTGGTCAGTGCCTTTTAAAAAATTGGATTTTGCATTTTAGATTGCAAAATGCGTGTAAAGCATCAAATGTGTTGAGAAGAGGTTTTGTTCTCTGTGTGCCAGTTTAACCCCCGTGTGTTCTTCCTGTCAAAACTGAAAATCAGCACTTTTGTTAATGATTTTTATCGAAGCTTTTTTTCCACGTTTTTGCCCTTTTTTGTAACACTTTTTTGAATGTCTGTCACTTTTTAACGGTTTCAACACTACATAACACTAACTCCTTTACTTTAGTTGTACAGTTATTTTTTTAATTCCCCAAAATAACATGATTGATTCCACCCAACGCTCTTTGGCAAGTACACATCTCTACTTTCATTAATTTTAGGGTGTCTTATTCAATTTTATAGCATTGTAAAACAAATGGAAGTGTTTTTGAAATAGTATTGAGTAAAAGTTGACATATTCCAGTCTGTGATTATCCATCAACATCCATTCCTTTAATTTTAGTCGAAATAATTCCTAATTTCTGCTTTTCTAACTCAAACATTAGGTATAATTTCCTATGAATGAGGTTTATTGACCATAAATTCCAAAAATAACTGTAAAACCAAAGTTAAAGAGTTAGTGTTACGTGTTGGGAAAAAAAAACGTTAAAAGTGTTGAAAAAAGGGACAAAAACGTAATAAAAACTTGAAAAACGTCAATTAAAATAACTGTAGAACTAAAGTAAAAAGGTTAATATTATGTAGTGTTGAAAACATCAAAAGTGTTGAAAAAAGGGAAAAAGAGGTAAGAGTTAAAAATGATAAAAGCATCAACAAAAGTGTTGATTTTCAATTTTGACGGGAACACAAGGGTTAAAGGTGAAGTGAATCCAGTGGTTTCCTGCCTGTCTCATTCCACCTCTATGGAGGATGGGGGATGATTAATAAGTGTCTGTCCCGTTGCGTAGGGCCTGAACGACCGCTTCGCCGTCTTCATTGATAAAGTGCGCCACCTGGAGCAGCAGAACAAGGTGCTGGAGGTGGAGCTGGTGGCGCTGCGGCAGAAGCAGGGCGAGCCGTCCCGCGTGGCTCACCTCTACCAGCAGGAGCTGATAGAACTACGCTCGCAGGTGGATGAGCTGAGCCGGGACAAGAACCGCATCCTGATAGAAAGGAACAACATGGAGGACGAGCTGCAGGTAAACCATTGGAGGGGAGGAAGGGGGGTAACTGCTCCTTTAATTTGAAAGTGCTCATATTATGCTTTTTGGCTTTTTCCCTTTCCTTTATTGTGTTATATATCTTTTTTTGTGCATGTTATAGGTTTACAGAGTGAAAAAGCCAAAAGTGACTGAGCTAGTAGTCCTTACCTAGGTACTGTCAGGGCAGGCCCACATACTCTGCTCCTGACTGGCTAGTAGTCCTTACCTAGGTACTGTCAGGGCCCTCCTACTCTGCTCCTGACTGGCTAGTAGTCCTTACCTAGGTACTGTCAGGGCCCTCATACTCTGCTCCTGACTGGCTAGTAGTCCTTACCTAGGTACTGTCAGGGCCCTCATACTCTGCTTCTGACTGGCTAGTAGTCCTTACCGAGGTACTGTCAGGGCCCTCATACTCTGCTTCTGACTGGCTAGTAGTCCTTACCTAGGTACTGTCAGGACCCTCATACTCTGCTTCTGACTGGCTAGTAGTCCTTACCTAGGTACTGTCAGGGCCCTCCTACTCTGCTCCTGACTGGCTAGTAGTCCTTACCTAGGTACTGCCAGGGCCCTCATACTCTGCTTCTGACTGGCTAGTAGTCCTTACCTAGGTACTGTCAGGGCCCTCATACTCTGCTTCTGACTGGCTAGTAGTCCTTACCTAGGTACTGTCAGGACCCTCATACTCTGCTCCTGACTGGCTAGTAGTCCTTACCTAGGTACTGTCAGGGCCCTTATACTCTGCTTCTGACTGGCTAGTAGTCCTTACCTAGGTACTGTCAGGGCCCTCATACTCTGCTCCTGACTGACTAGTAGTCCTTACCTAGGTACTGTCAGGGTCCTCATACTCTGCTCCTGACTGGCTAGTAGTCCTTACCTAGGTACTGTCAGGGCCCTTATACTCTGCTTCTGACTGGCTAGTAGTCCTTACCTAGGTACTGTCAGGGCCCTCATACTCTGCTCCTGACTGGCTAGTAGTCCTTACCTAGGTACTGTCAGGGTCCTCATACTCTGCTCCTGACTGGCTAGTAGTCCTTACCTAGGTACTGTCAGGGCCCTCATACTCTGCTTCTGACTGGCTAGTAGTCCTTACCTAGGTACTGTCAGGGCCCTCATACTCTGCTCCTGACTGGCTAGTAGTCCTTACCTAGGTACTGTCAGGGCCCTCATACTCTGCTTCTGACTGGCTAGTAGTCCTTACCTAGGTACTGTCAGGGCCCTCATACTCTGCTCCTGACTGGCTAGTAGTCCTTACCTAGGTACTGTCAGTAGTACAACAAAATATGATGTTTTTTGAAAATTAAACCATGTCAACATATTCTGATATAACCTCTAAATACAATTATGAACCTAAAATGGTGCATAATATAAGCATTTTAAAGGTTGTCTCCATTGTTATACAAGCCTCAATTCTCTGGCCTCCTAATTGTGGCAATATATATATATATATAAATATATTTTCATACATTTTTAACCCCATCTTTACCACCAAAGGGTATTATTCATGTGCAGTGATGAATAAAATGTAGGTCAACACTGATTGAATGTATTATTATATGTGTATTGTTAGTCTTTTGTAGAACCCAACCTATGGAGGGTTGGTAGTATGTAACACTTTTATTTAATTTATTTGGTAGCCCTAAAGTCGCATGTGGCCCCAGACTGGCCCCTCCACTTGAAATGGCCTAGAATATAACAAGATTTCTTCTTCTACTCTGTTTTATATATCCTGTATCCTATTAGTATTTACTGCTGCAAAGCCCAATTTCCACAAAGAAATCACTCATTATTTCTTCTTTCTCTTTGTGTCATCCAACATCCTTCCCATCCTCTCACGTCTGAACTCTCCTCTCTTGTCTCACTTCAGAAGCTCAGTGTGAAGTATGATGAGGAGATGAGGGTCCGGGAGGAAGCTGAGCAGACCTTGAGGTCCTTCCGGAAGGATGTGGATGACGCCACAGCCGTCCGCCTGGACCTGGAGCGCCGAGTGGAGTCCCTGATGGATGAGATCTCCTTCCTGAGGAAAGTGCACGATGAGGAAATCCAGGAGCTGAGCAGCATGATGGAGGAACAGCACGTCTCCGTGGAGCTCGAACCCGCCAAACCGGACCTCACCTCAGCTCTGAAGGAGATCCGCAACCAGTACGAGTCCATTGCCTCCAAAAACCTGCAGTCTGCCGAGGAGTGGTACAAGGGCAAGTTCGCCAGCCTCAGCGAGCAGGCCGCCAGGACCAACGAGGCCATGCGGGCCAGCAGGGAGGAGATCAGTGAGTTCAGGAGGCAGCTGCAGTCCAAGACAATCGAGATAGAGTCCCTGAGGAGCGCCAACGAGTCTTTGGAGAGGCAGATCACAGAGATGGAGGACGCACACAACGCCGAAGTCACCGCCATGCAGGCAGATTTTCTCATTTACCTCTTCTGGTCTCTGGCCATGCAGTTAGTAGTTTTAGTTATCCAGGTTTAGAGCTTTCTGACTCCACCCCCAATACAATGGAGGTAAATGGATTTTCATTTGGGTGCACTGAAAACTTCATTTTTTTCTTTCTTTCCTGTCTCTGATACTTTTGATAGTCCAAAGAACAAAAATAAAGAGCATTTCTTTGATAGAAATGAGTTCCATGAGCAAATAAACATGGGCAAATAAAACCATTTTTACATATATAGCCTATAATTTAGGCTAAGAAACCCTTTAATATTTAACTTAACACTTTATACGAGCAAATAATACACCAAAACCTTATAGTACACAAAGTTGCTGTGACATAATTTTAACCATTGAAATAATATAGTATGTATAGCATTAAACTATCTACAAAAAAGGGATGTTTTGGATGCATGGGCCTACTGATAAAGGCAAAACTTAGCTAATTCCATGCAGTTTTTTGAGAAGACATTGTTACAGTAAAAGATACTTTATATTATACCCAATCACCTGCAGAAGCACTGCTGCCAGTCTGCATTGAGGTCATTACCGCCTACAACTCTGGAATAATAGGATTGGAAGGGAGCAGAGCCTCGTGAATTATGTCACAGCTTGAGTAAAGCTGTAAGCTAAGGGAGCCCCAACCTTGATATGTCAAGGACTGGGTCGAGGCGAAGAGCATACGGACTATCTGAGTAGTATTACATTTTATTTAAAGGATGCCGCACTGGGTATTCATATACTAAAAACAGCAATACAAATACAATACATCAAAACAATGGAAAAGGCAGAGCAATAGACATTTAGGTGGAATAGGCAGTTTTAAACAGATGTGTTTTGAGTTGAGACTTGAAATTAGGGAGTGAATCAATGTTTCTGAGTTGGGGGGGGGGTAATGAATTCCAGAGACGGGGAGTGTCATTCTTTTACCAACCTTTTAGATCTTAGGCTAGTCTCGAATAAAACTTAAATGAACGTTGTCTCAAAACAAAGGCGGAAAGGGTAAAAAGACACTCATTTTAGTGACTTCTTGGAGTTTTTCCTGGGAACCTTAGTGACAATAATACTTCAACAAATCCCTGTTCCCAGAGCAAAACCTTCCCCCCCCATACTGTTACACTTCGGTACTGGTTGACAGGTTTTATTACCTTTTTGGACAAAGCCAGCTCAGGTGTTTCCCCTGTTTCTAGTCATTGTGTTAAGCTTGACTAACATATTCACCAGACAGATATGAGAGCAATATCTAGCTTCTCATCTAACCATCTGCAAGACACCAAACACCAAACAGCAGTATCAGAAAACTCACACACACACAAACATGGACGGGTTTAAAGAGCAGGGAGGCTTCCCACTAACATGTGACAAAAGCCACTTTTAAACACAGCTATTTCTTCCGTTTGTGATGTATGTGGTTTCTAATTCAGGTTCAAGGTCTGAAGTGAGAACATGACCTTTCGTGTGTCGGTAGTCACGTTAACCCGCCTGTGTGACTGTGACACTGACCCAAAGTGTTCTTAAGGGATTAACTCTGTGTGTCTATTAGATTACCCTCTGACCTGCTAAATCAGACACAGGATGCCATCTGCTTTCACTGGCTGCTTAGATGAGGTCCAGCTAAGCCCTAAAGGTATTCCTTTAAGGGGAAAATGGCCAACGGTTATAACACAGAAAAGCCTATCACAGTGGATTAAAAACTATACACATGCTAAGTAAGTGAATTTACTGTTAGACACTACTGATAATCTCCCTCCTTTTTTTTATTTCCAATGCCGTAGGACACTATTGGCCACCTGGATACTGAGCTGAGGAACATGAAGGGTGAGATGGCCCAGCACCTGAGAGAGTATCAAGACCTGCTCAATGTCAAGATGGCCCTGGATATAGAGATAGCTGCCTACAGGTGCTCATTGCATTAAAGAGCAAACAGACCAAAAGCTCTCTAGACCAGTAGACTTTTGAATACATTCTTTGAGCATTGTGAGGTATTAAGTCTGACATTTGTTTCCTTTGGTCCTATGAGGAAACTGCTGGAGGGGGAGGAGACTCACTTTAACTCAGGGATATCGTTTGGTGCTGCCAGCTACAGCTACCAGCCTCGGGCGTCAGTGTCCAGGAGCAGCCAGAGGGAGAAAGAGGGGGCCACCAAGGAGAGCTTCAAGGAGAGCAGTGAGGATAAAGATGAGGCAGACATCAACTCCAACAACTGAAGGAAGACAGGCAGGGAAAGTGGGAAAAGAGCTACGCCGTATATGTATAGTGAGTTCATTGTCACATACTGTATTTAAGTTCAACACTAAGACGTTTTGGAGTTAGAGCTGGGTTATTACCAATGTCTTGTAGCTGAAACATTTGTGTATTAAACACAACATTGGACGTTTTCCCTGGGACGTACTGTAGGTCTCAGCATTTAGACTCATCTAGGCTTCATTGCGTGTATTTCATACATCATTTATGTATCATTGAAATACAAATTTAGAAGGTACAATGATCATATGTAGGTCACATGAAGTGAGGAACCTCAAACAAGCAACTAAAGCACTTATTACCAAAGGAAAATGACCTGAAAATCTAGAACAATTGTACTGTACGTCCCTAGAGGAAATTAACATGCTGCAAATAAAAATAATAAAAATATGTGACCAGGTGTTAAAGGTTCAGGGGATGGATTCTTGGCCTGTCTGGGTTGCTCAAATAGACTTAATTTCTTAAAAGAAAGATACCAAATGTCTGTGTAGTGCCACTTCTGTTGTTGCAGCATCCTTTCAGTGAAGTTAGTTGTTAAATGTGATGTCCTTCATGTCTAAGTTTGAGCTTTTACGTGAGAGAGGTAAGGTTCAAAGTGTATAGCAACAGTCAATCCATATTTATGAAAGCACTTTAGGGTGTATGGAGGACGACAGTGTCTTGCATTGTGTTCGGTTGTATCGTATGGCATTACAAAGGCTGGTTAACATGGTTTATTGTGATGTACATAGTGCATTAGCTGTGAAAAACATTCAGAACATGCAGTCCAGCTGGTAGTACATATCATCTCACCTGGCTGCAGTGTCAGTGTATACACCGAGTGGAAAACCACTCACTGTTGGTTTAGTTGCACTGAATAACACAATGAATAAAATAACGCAACGAATAAAATGACCAACTGTTTTCTCTGATTTTGTCTGCAAGTCAGCATGTTCACAAACACAGGAGCGTGTTCATCAAGTTAGATGTCATTCTCCATTCGGTCGAGCCTCAGCTCAATATTAATCAGCAATTTGGTATTGATTTCAGTCATAATTCTGTTTTTGTGACTTCTGTATTGGATTCCTAGGATTTGCAAGTCACTAACATATACAAAATAGTAGAAGAAACTGAACATTATTTGCCCTTTGAAACAAGGAATTCATTCAGTGTTGCAAGATATTAAACAACCACATAACAAGTGGACACTGGTGGAAGTTACACTGACATACAGTTGTGTTCAGAATAATAGCAGTGTGTTTAAAAAAAGTGAATAATGCCCTTAGAATAGCTTTTAATTCCATAATATCAATGTATTGGGAACACTGCACATTCAATTCCAAATCAAAACATGACCAAAAATGAAATCATTTTTGTGTTATAACTTTACAGAAAGTGTTTGTTTGTTTAAAAAGGAATATTAGGCTGTTCTAAAAAAAAAAAAAAGTGTTTGCATTTTTCTTTACAAACTCAAACATTTACTGTATGAACTGAAAAATGTCTCAAGGGTTTGCTTTACTTTGAATCACCGCACTAATATTTAGTCGCATAAGCATTATTTCTGAGAACTGCTTCACATCTGTGTTGCACGGAGTCGACCGACTTCTGCGACATGACCTTTAAAGTATTCTGATGTATTAAAACTGATCCAGGATCCCTGGTTTGGGATAAATAGGCCCAACACCACAGTATGAGAAACATCCCCATAACCACCATGCTTTACTGTCTTCACAGTGTACTGGGGCTGGAATTCAGTGCATGGGATGGGGGGGGGGGGTCGGACAAACTGTCTGCGCCCCTAGACCCAAAAAAAAAAACAATTTGCAATGTTACTTTGCGGGGCCGTCTAGCTGATAGCTTTGCTTCACATTAGCCTTCTTCTGATCCTAACAGTACTCACAGGTAACTTCTAAGTTCTTCTTTGGATTTTCCCCACATCGTTCAGGCTTTGGATACCATTTGAAATCAATTTTCTGCACACAGGTTTTCCTCTCTCCAATCAACTTTTTAGTCAAAGTCCACAGTTCCTCGGAGCAATGTCTGGAACGACCCATGTTGCGGAGTATTTCAGTGTGAAATGCACTATAACCAGCATGCACATTTGCTTCCTTAAATATGAGCCATGATTGACATCTGATTCTTCACAGAATCAATCACCTCACTAATTAAACACAACACTGCTGTTATTTTGAACATGCTCCTGTCAATTACAGATTCAGTTACACAGAATGAGCAGCATTCATGTCATGACTTTTTTTCTATGACTCTACAACACGTAAATTATGACTTCTACCAAAAAAGATTTATGAGGTTAGTAATGTCAGACTGCTATTATTTTGAACACAACTGTATTTTTCCCCGAGCAACACCTTTTTCACAGTTGAGGTCTATAGGAACTGGTATTAGAGATCTTAGGCACAATATGAATACAATGAGGAAACAATGAATTGAGAAACATCCTCAGTGGTTTATTAATTCATTATGACAAAACCAAGTAAGAAAGTTATTATCAAAGCCCATCAAACACTATACAAACTCCCTTTAAATAATCAATGAAGTCAAAAATCAGTTTACATCAGCAGAGTCTATACAAAAGCCCTTAAATCTCTCTCTCTCACACACACTCTCTCTCACACACACACGTTTCAAACCTTTTAAATTACAATGTGATACCAGTCCCTGTTCCCTAAGAGATAGGTAAAGTAGACTGACGCAGTTTTTCAGTCACTGCATCGTATTGCCTTCCCAGACCTAAATGTTGAGAGGTTTCAGACCCACCGACACGGTTTAGCGGTCCGGTTTTAGCTACGGCCGCAGTCCCAGTCTCGCAATGGAAGCACAATGGACAATCTGCAAAGACACCGAGGCAGTAGGACTAGGAACGTGTCATTTCCATTCATCAGGTAAAATGTATTTTGCATGCTGGCACTTCAGTAAATCAGACGTATGTCCCCTGTGTCCAGCCAGTTACCTCAGACACATGGGTTGTCCTGAACACAAGATACATAAAGACTGTTCAATGAAGAAAGAAAGTGTAAAGTTCCTGGACTTCCTATTACACATGAAGTGTTTTGCCTGCCACCTGCTACTCTTCAGTAACATTTAAGTTGGAAGGTTTATCAGATGTGTTGTGAGCAGATAGTGAAAATCCAAACACATCCATGACAGTTGTAGAGCACTTATGCCGATGAAGAAACTTTACTTCACAGTATGACAAGTCATATGATCAGAAACAAAGTCAAAACATTCTGTTTATCTCCTCAGGAATGGACTACATCCACCTCTTGTGATCAAGACTGGGAGGGCAGGACCAGGCCGAAGTGCAGCACCAACAGACCGTCCTGGGGCAAAACAGAAACCGCACCAACAGAATCACTCAAAAGTATTCCTGGTCTTGTACAAATTTCCCATTTTCAAAATTGTTTTGTGTGTCTTTGTGGTGCTTACCTGCAGTGCCTCTTCACCCACAGAGTTCTGGATGTCTTTGAGTGACTGGTAGTGATCTAGGAGGTGATCTCCACAAACCACATCCACCTGCAGGACACGCAGAAACACTTCAGACCACGGCAGCGGAGATTCAATCCAAAGCCATTTTCACACATGTAAGTGACCAAAACACTGAACGTACAGGAGATGCCTTGGATATTTATGATAAACTGGAAGAAGATGATGGGGTAGACTAATACAGCAAGATTAACTAGGACATACAAATGATTCTGAAAGATGTCAGAGTTTAAAAGGTAAGACTTCTACAACTGCTTCATCGGACAGTGACCTTTTGTCAGTCTCTCTGTCTTCTCCACCTTTGTCCAGACAGGCCAGGGTGCAGCACCGAGGCCAGGAAATCAATGTAAGCTGCTAATCCTCATCCACGTGTTACTAAATACACCAACACCTGAACACTGTCAAACTGACCACACATTTGTGTGTGTCTGTGCTCTGAGGAACGGAGGACACACCTGATTGTAACACTGATAACAATCATTACAGCATTACAGCATGTCCACTCTGAGACACACATGTGGTATCACTGCACTAATTATAATCTGATTAAGGTTGTTAGGGAGTGTCTGTTGTCCTTTATAGGCACCCGGCTGAGTTGGGACCTGAGCAGCTGACCCTTCCATGTTGGGCTTTGCTTGTACTCCCCAGTGTACACATGTGCATTCCTCAATGCACTGCTTGTTGCTCAGGTCATGTTGTCAGACCTTAGCTTTTGGATATGGCTGATGCCGACTGAAAGGAGTCTCACAAAGAGATAAAATGTTCTGAATTACTTCAAATAGTCATCAGTAGGGCTGGGGATCGAGTTTGCTACTATTTTAGGCTCCGTCCAAATTGTCTCGATATCATCAATTATCCAAAAATGACTTCTTGTTTGATGCCAAATTTCAATACCTAAGGGGTTAATCTTGACAATGTCAGTGAGCCAATAAACATGCAGCATGCTTATGTGCCCAAATGCAAAAGTGATGGTGATTGGCTGTGGTGAGGCATCAAGGAAAAGTCCTAGTTTACTCCCAGAGACCAGGTTCACATCAGATTAAAGTTAAATTCCACTTCTCTTCTTAGACCATCAATTAGGCAGGTGACGTATAAATAACCTGTATGATTCCATGTTAGGTATTGGGACAAGGTTAATAATCTTTCCAAATACCTTGTGTAAAATCTATTGTAAAACCAAAAACTGTTTACGTACAGCACACCAGCTGGGTCATGCAGCAGACACGTCAAATGACACATAAAGCACACCCCTATACACTAAAAAAATAAAACAGTGGCACATCTGACCATTCTGCTGGTGTGTATTTCCATAGACAGACACAGTTGTTTTACTATGCATCATATGCCACGGGTGTGTGCTGCCCTTAAGTGTGGACATTAATGTACGTTAATGTAGTTAGGCCACGCATGCTTGCTTAAAAATACACCAGCGTCACCCTGTCTACATGCTGTAACTTCCTTTGCTGTCCTGTTCCAAGTCTGTCTAAAGTGGCATTCAGGATCAACGGTCATGTCAGTTTGTGAACTCATTAACTCTAAGCCCGGCAGAGAGACCATGTGAGCGGAGAGGCAGGACCTTCGACAGGGCACAGATCGGATTTTTTTAAAATGCTGGAGCATCCGCCTGATCTCCCGCTTGGTGTGATACTGCAGCAGAGCACATGCTCTGCTGGCCCACTCACCTGGCAGGTAGAGCTCAGCTCCATCTTCCTCCTGATGAACAGCTCCACGTGGCGGACGGTGGCCTCGCCCGACACACGGACGTACCGCCTCTCTAATGGCTGAACAGGGACAGGGTGACAAAATCTAAATCATTGGCCAGGAAAGTACAACAAAGCTGAACAAGGTAAACAAACATTTGACTACCATGTACAGATACATTTATATTGTATAAAAAAGGTACAAACACACACACACGTAAATATTTTACATCATTACCTTATAGTTATTGATGCCCTCTTCAGCCCTGAAAACAAAAACTGGAGTCATTACACAGTCAGGACAACTTTTTGGAACTAAGCAAGTTGTCACTTTAAGACAAAGGGACCGTGGCACGCTCTATAACTACAGGGACATTTCATTTACTGCTAAAACTGGGTTCTTTTTTCCTAAACGCAGAAGACGTGTCTACAGGCCAAAAGCAAATCCACTGTCCATTGAACTAAAGCTTGTTACCTTTCGGTTTTAATGTCTCTGATAATAGGAGACTATTGTACAGCAGTGGTTTCATAATTGCTGATTTAGAGAAGGATTCACACCAAAGCAAATTAACCTGCAGTTTGTTTCCCACTGGCTGTAATGGTACTGCTACTTGACATTCATCTTTTGAATTTCATCCATCCATCCATCCATCTTCATCCGCTTATCCGGTATCGGGTCGCGGGGGCAGCAGCTCCAGTAGGGGACCCCAAACTTCCCTTTCCCGAGCCACATCAACCAGCTCCGACTGGGGGATCCCAAGGCGTTCCCAGGCCAGGTTGGAGATATAATCTCTCCACCTAGTCCTGGGTCTTCCCCGAGGTCTCCTCCCAGCTGGACGTGCCTGGAACACCTCCCTAGGGAGGCGCCCAGGAGGCATCCTTACCAGATGCCCGAACCACCTCAACTGGCTCCTTTCGACGCAAAGGAGCAGCGGCTCTACTCCGAGCTCCTCTCGGATGACTGAGCTTCTCACCCTATCTCTAAGGGAGACGCCAGCCACCCTCCTGAGGAAACCCATTTCGGCCGCTTGTACCCTGGATCTCGTTCTTTCGGTCATGACCCAGCCTTCATGACCATAGGTGAGGGTAGGAACGAAAATTGCCCGGTAGATCGAGAGCTTTGCCTTCTGGCTCAGCTCTCTTTTCGTCACAACGGTGCGATAAACAGAATGTAATACCGCACCAGCTGCTCCGATTCTCCGACCAATCTCACGCTCCGTGGTCCCCTCACTCGCGAACAAGACCCCAAGGTACTTAAACTCCTTCACTTGGGGTAAGGACTCACTCCCCACCCGAAGAAAGCACTCCATCGGTTTCCTGCTGAGAACCATGGCCTCAGATTTAGAGGTGCTGATCCTCATCCCAGCCGCTTCACACTCGGCTGCGAACCGATCCAGTGAGTGCTGAAGGTCACAGACCGACGATGCCATCAGGACCACATCATCCGCAAAAAGCAGCGATGAGATCCCGAGCCCACCGAACTGCAACCCCTCCCCGTCCCGACTACGCCTCGATATCCTGTCCATAAATATTACAAACAGGATTGGTGACAAAGCGCAGCCCTGGCGGAGGCCAACCCTCACCTGGAACGAGTCCGACTTACTGCCGAGAACCCGGACACAGCTCTCGCTTTGGTCATACAGAGATTGGATGGCCCTAAGAAGGAACCCCCTCACCCCATATTCCCGCAGCACCTCCCACAATTTCTCCCGGGGGACCCGGTCATACGCCTTCTCCAGATCCACAAAACACATGTAGACTGGTTGGGCATACTCCCAGGCCCCCTCCAGATCCTTGCGAGAATAAAGATCTGATCCGTTGTTCCACGACCAGGACGGAATCCGCATTGTTCCTCTTCAATCCGAGGTTCGACTATCGGCCGAACCCTCCTTTCCAGCACCTTGGAGTAGACTTTACCAGGGAGGCTGAGAAGTGTGATACCCCTGTAATTGGCACACACCCTCTGGTCCCCCTTTTTGAAGAGGGGAACCACCACCCCGGTCTGCCACTCCTTAGGCACCGTCCCAGACTTCCACGCAATGTTGAAGAGGCGTGTCAACCAAGACAGCCCCTCCACACCCAGAGCCTTCAGCATTTCTGGACGGATCTCATCAATCCCTGGGGCTTTGCCGCTGTGGAGTTGTTTGACTACCTCAGCGACTTCCACCAGGGAAATTGACGACAATCCCCCATCATCCTCCAGCTTTGCCTCCACCAAAGAGGGCGTGTCAGCTGGATTTAGGAGTTCCTCAAAGTGCTCCTTCCACCGCCCTATTACCTCCTCAGTTGAGGTCAACAAGGTCCCACCCTTACTGTATACAGCTTGGATGATTCCTCGCTTCCCCCTCCTGAGGTGGCGAACGGTTTTCCAGAAGCACCTTGGTGCCGACCGAAAGTCCTTCTCCATATCTTCTCCGAACTTCTCCCACACCCGCTGCTTTGCCTCGGTCACAGCAGAGGCTGCAGCCCTTCGGGCCCGTCGGTACCCTGCAACTGCCTCCGGAGTCTTCCGAGACAACATATCCCGGAAAGACTCCTTCTTCAGTCGGACGGCTTCCCTGACCACCGGTGTCCACCAGGGTGTTCGTGGGTTACCGCCCCTTGAGGCACCTAAAACCCTAAGACCACAGCTCACCGCCGCAGCTTTAGCAATGGAAGCTTTGAACATTGTCCACTCAGGTTCAATGCCCCCAGCCTCCACAGGGATGCTCGAAAAGCTCCGCCGGAGGTGTGAGTTGAAAGTCCGTCGGACAGGGGCCTCCTCCAGACGTTCCCAGTTTACCCGCACTACCCGTTTGGGCTTACCAGGTCTGTCCAGAGTCTTCCCCCACCCCCTGACCCAACTCACCACCAGATGGTGATCAGTTGACAGCTCTGCCCCTCTCTTCACCCGAGTGTCCAAAACATACGGCCTCAGATCAGATGAAACGATTATAAAATCGATCATTGACCTTTGGCCTAGGGTGCTCTGGTACCACGTACACTTATGAGCATCCCTATGTTCGAACATGGTGTTTGTGATGGACAATCCATGACTAGCACAGAAGTCCAACAACAAACAACCACTCTGGTTTAGATCAGGGAGGCCGTTCCTCCCAATCACGCCTCTCCAAGTATCTCCATCATTGCCCACGTGTGCATTGAAGTCCCCCAGCAGAACTATGGAGTCCCCTACTGGAGCCCCATACAGGACTCCATTCAAGGTCTCCAAGAAGGCCGAATACTCCGAACTCTTGTTTGGTGCATATGCACAAACAACAGTCAGAGTTTCCCCCCCATCACCCGCAGGCGTAGGGAGGCGACCCTCTCGTCCACCGGGGTAAACTCCAACGCAGCGGCGCTCAGCCAGGGGCTTGTGAGTATCCCACACCCCCGGCGCCTCACACCATGGGCAACTCCGGAGTAGGACAGAGTCCAACCCCTATCCAGGAGAACGGTTCCAGAACCGAGACTGTGCGTAGAGGTAAGCCCCACCAGATCTACCGGTAGCGCTCCACCTCCGCACAAGTTCCGGCTCCTTCCCCACAGAGAGGTGACATTCCACGTCCCCAGAGCCAGCCTCTGCCGCCCGGTTCTGGTCCGTCGAAGCCCCTGACCTTCGCTGCCACCCATGTAGCAGCGCACCCGACCCCTTTGGATCCTCCCACAGGTGGTGGGCCCATGGGTTGGAGGGAGAGGTGCAATCTTTTGAATTTGTATTTTGTAAATGGGACATGGTGGACACCTGCCTAGCACTTGGCCCTTTTTCACAAAAGACTTTTGAACATGTCAACGATGCTAATGCACAGGTGGGATTAAAGACACAAATGGCTGTGTTTAGGACCGGGAGTTGCAGGGTCCTAGTTTTGTGCATGCTGACTCATTGGCATGGCTGATGGGAGCAGAGCCATCGTTAATGTTGTTAGTTCCACCTGTGCTTTTACTGCTATGACAAGTCCGATGCAGTGAAAATGGCAGATGGTTACACTTGTTAGAACCCAGTTACTAGGAAACAGAAACAGACAGAGAGAACCTGATTTCTGTTTTCCTTTTAAAGAGGGCATGTTTAGTTTTTTTTGCATTTTCAACATCATGCTGAGAAATAAGAAAAGTAGACAAATGTTGTGCCATTTGACTCGGCCCCAGAGGCCACATCAACCTGACACCAGGTTTGGCAAATTAACTAATTAAAACATCTCACTAATGAGATGAAGAATGACGTTAAGCCGAGGGAAACGTTAATTGTAATTAAGAGGGATTGATAAATTTGCAAACATTTAGATTTTCTTTGTGTAGGGTCTTGTGTCTTTAAATAGAATCTACATATTCATAATGTCTAAAAGGTTGAGTACCTTCCACAGCCAATATGAATGCTGATGCTGGACAAGGACTAAACAAAGCCTTAGATCCTTACCCAACAAACTCCAGCAGCAGAGATACATCCAGCTCGGGAGGAATGGTGAACACAGACGGGGGCATGCTATCCTTCTTCTGCCTCTTCAACACAACAGGAACCGAAGGGGAGACCACCACTGGAAGGCAAAAATGACAAACTCTCAAACTTTTGAAACAGTTTTGCTGAAAATATCCATCTTTGGACGTCCGGTTTATTAATTCTTGGATTTAAATGCAAACACTAACGTTACAGTGCCACATCACATTATACATGATAGAAATCTGATGTTTTTGGGATAATCATTCAGGTTCCCAAGAAGCTCTATAACCAACAGTGTGTTAAATGTGTTGTTGTTGTTAATTATAATTGGTCATCTTATC
Organism: Etheostoma spectabile; assembly: GCF_008692095.1. Taxonomy (NCBI): domain Eukaryota; kingdom Metazoa; phylum Chordata; class Actinopteri; order Perciformes; family Percidae; genus Etheostoma; species Etheostoma spectabile. Next base: position 21,793,063 of record NC_045749.1, on the reverse strand, counting down.
TGCAGTGTGTGAATTAACATCACAATTAATTTAAATGTAGTACTGTGTGAACTATTACCTGGTTTTGGCACTTCCAACCCTCGCTCTTTGTAGAATTTACACATTTGTTCTCTTTCGACTGTAGTGCAAAACAAAAAAGGTTCACAAGAGAATTAAAACAGATAATGTACACAAATTATGTTAAACTCCATCTGATTGTATGTATACAGTACTTACACTCCTCTAGGAAGGGAACCATTTTGTAAACAATATCTTGCAGTTGTCTATCAGGCCTGAAAACAGAGGTGAAGCGTTAACACTGACTGCTTCATCACAGATCTGAGTGACAGCTTGTTTACAATCCTAAAAGTACCTAAGCATTTTGACAATAAACTAACTGTATATGCATGAAAATGAATGTATTCCACACTTTTAATTACTTTTCTCTCTGAACAGCTTAAACTCATAAAACTATAATAAAATATCTACATTAATTTAACAGGTACAGAAGATGATTCAGCCATCGAGAATGAACAGCCCTACCTGATGTTGTATAGTGGTTGTGTCTGGTGGACTACGATGCTGCATGTGGGACACCTGTTGCTGTAGAAGAAGTGCTTCACGATGCAGCTCTTGCAAACTTGGAGGAGACAAAAGACATCACAATATAAGACACAGTCAGGACCTTATGTACAGTATGTCAACGTGGCCACACGAATATCAACTTTTAAAGCTGGGATAAAAAAGTCATATTTGAGACCTATTATAACTATTTATCAGCCAAAATACACTTTTTACAAACACATTTGGTAAGACTTCGAATTAAATGTGCTTGTTGGAGTAGAGTGGGCGAGATATTTAGTTTGCAGTATGTTTTGCGGCATTAAACATAAACGTGTCAACTTATCCTTGTTTGTCAAACTATCTAATGTTTTATTATATACAGTATATTTGGCATTTCTGTACTCAAATGTCTTGTTACTCTTGTCACCATCAGAATCAGCTCTATTTGCCAGGTATGAGGACACATACAAGGAATTTTTCTTTGGATCATCATTGCTCACAATGCACTTACACATACAAAACAGACAATACACACTAATATATACACACTATACTGTACATACACACTCTAAACAGAAACAATATAGACAGGTTGAGGCGATTGCAAAAGAGTGCAAAGTATGCAGGAGTAAATATGATAGTTATTTTAATTGTGGAGCATAGTGCAAAGGGTGCTGGAATAAATAAATAGTATGTTATTATATTACAATATGAACAGTATGAAAAGCTCTGAAAATGAGAATGATGTACCCTTTGCACTATGCTCCACATTTAAATATTTTTTATTGAACTCTTCATTGCAATCATGCCTCTATATTGTTTCTGTTTAGAGTATGTATATATTTGTGTGTGTGTGTGTGTGTGTGTGTGTATATATCAGTGTATATATTGTTTTGTAAGTGTAGCCCCATTGTGAGCAACGATGCTCCAAAGAAAAATTCCTCGTATATGTCCTCATACCTGGCAAATAAAGCGGATTCTGATGAATAAATACTAAGCGGAACCAGTAAACAGGAGCTGGTTAGAGACAGTGTTACTGGGTTTTTACACCGAATTGAACCTGACACTGTGAGTCTGAAGTCAGCTGTTCATCCGAGTGATGGCTTGTGGAAAGAAACTGTTCCTGAGTCTGTTGGTTTTGGCGTAACTATGCTTTCTGACACAGATATGTCAGTGTTAAAGTACTACAGGCTGATTCATTAAAACCTGGTTTATTCATAAAAATCAGCTGGCCTCTTGAGTATGGTCTTGTTAAATCTGATGTGTGGTAGGGAGACATTATCTCGTGACTCCTTGAATCCTCTCAAGGTCCTCTAAGGAATCCAGGAGCTAAAAGAGACCTCCGTTCTAACTCACATGTATGCAGGCACTCTGTGATGGTGGTGGCATCGATGAGGAAGCCGCAGCAAAGGGCACAGCGGATGTATGGATAGAACTGATTGAGAGGGAGCTTGGGCTGTGGGGAAAGGAAGCAAGTCACAGTCAATGGTTAACGTTTCAGCTTTAAAAGGTTAGATATATATAGCTGTAACGTGAGGATATAACTGTCAGTTATCAGAAAGGAACGAAAATACAGAAGCCATCTTCGTCATGAATAGTTAGGGTAAAAGAGAGCTTAAACGTTAATTACCTCTTCCTCGGAGTCGCTGTCTGATATGTTCGTTGACCATTCATGACTGCGACCATACATAGGCGACATTCCCAACAACGGCTGCTAACTAACAACTTTTTCTCTTTAAGCACGAGAGCAAAACGACAAGTACGTTACAATGTAACGGTAGCGCTAGCTCTTGCTAGCTAAACGTCGACGGTTTTTTTTAGTTGTCTGTGAAGTTAGCTCCGCTTAGTAAACTGGCTAACATTAGCTTGCTTATTATGGGCAAACATAAACACATGCGCTTATAGACGGAAGTTACGGCTTAGTTAAGTTATGTTAAATGCCCCAATGCGGCTATCGCCCAAAATAAAACTTTGGCATAATCTACTTCCTAACTTTATATAACGTTACTATGCAGCCTTTACATTCACGATAGCAACTCAACTTTCCTCGCGCGCGGACACAAACATTGCGACGTCCGGCCTAAATTCTTCAGAATAAGTGTGGCTTGACCAGAAAAGCGACATATTAAAAATACAGGTTCATTTCGCAACACTTTAATAGCAATATTGAGTCAAACTAACAAAAGTGTCAATCAGCAAAATGAGGGAATTGAATGAAATTAGATCTACAGCATAACTAATACAGTGACTCATCATTTTTCAAATAATTCCACACAATTTATTCATCCGATACATTTATTTTGAAAACACAATTACGTATCTTCCGGTAATAGCTACACACGAGGATGGAGGTTCCCATCTGATTGTGTCAACAGGGGGCGCCCAAGCATGTAACTACAGCCAATGCAATATTTACAAAAAGAAGGAAACAGCAAAAATTGCAGTTAGTATTTTTGTGGGAAATATTTGGCCAATATAATAACATTTAATATCGAAAAACACATCAACATACTTTCAACTTTCAGCATTCAACACTGCCATAATAATGTGGACACACAATGTCCTAAATGTACATAAACCAAATAAAATGTATTTCATTACAGTGGAGAGGAAGAACCAATGGTGTGTTTTGGTCAGTTGAAGAATTTTCTAGTGCATTTGGAAATTTGTTTCAAAACTTCATTGCATGGATCATAAACAATCATCGAGGTATTTCCCATGATAATAAGTAAGATAGATAGATAGATTGATACTTTATTCATCCCGAAGGAAATTTTAGGCATTCAGTAGCAAGACAACCATAACACGACAAACACATATACACACACTATTGTACTATAATAATAGATTGTATTGGATATATGTACTTTATTATTACTTTGGAAAGAAGTTTTGAGCACCAAAAAATCCCTACAAAGCCTACATGAGATGAGGATTAGCTCCAGGAGGTGCAACCCTTTCTTTCTTTCTTTCTTTCTTTTTTCTTTCTTTCTGTGGCAACCTTGCAGGAAGAGTCCCAGTGCATTTTGTGTTAAATGTTGCAGTGACATGCCCACCAAAGTCAGGACATCCCCTAATAGACAACCCCAGCAACATGTCTAGGCAGCACAGACATTCCTTCAGGGCATCATTTACATTATGTTGTATATGGGAAATAGGAATTGGGAAACCCATCACCATCCTTAGTCATCATGTTGAATTTAACCCATCCTGATGAATCTCACCCTCATGTATTCCAGGGCATTGGCTCCAAAAAGTACATTTGCTGCTGCATTCATGGCCATGACACATGAGTTTTTAAGGGTTGTAAAGCTGTAACTACATGCATCATATCTACATTTGTCGATATTCTGATGAAGACACTTTGTGAAGTCCACCTATTGACCTTTCAGAGTCTCCAGATGTAATCATATTTTTGACTCCCCATTTCAATCCATCTAGCATCTGCAGCATTACACCATCGCCCTCTGTCTGCTTTGCATACAGTGTTACTGAATCAGCCGGCGTGTGAAAAGATGATGCAGGTTGTTCTGTTTACGCAGTAGCATCTCGTACCTTTGCGCTCCATTGTCTGAAAATCGACAGCAGGTATGAGCAGCTAAATCAAAAACACCACAAAAGTATTACCCACGGTTACTGCATGTGTGTGACAAAAGAGAGTGAGTGGAGAAGTTTTTCCTGACTCAAATCAAGCTGTTAAAGACAAAGGATGCTGTACAAATTTTTAAGCCCTTTGGGGCAAATTTGTGTTATTGGGCTATGTCAATAAATCATCATCAATCAAATGAATTCATGACAATCCTCTTCATCCTCTAAACATCACCTCCACCGGATTTAATCAGGCACTTTATGTGTTTATGTCTCATATCTGGGACTTCTTGTGGTTAAATGTTTACTTTTGGGAGATTTCTTTGTGCCATAGTGCAGACGACTACTTCTTATCTGTCAACGGATGTCTTTGGAATTTAGAATTTACCACATTTGTAATGCTGTGTTTTGGGTAGTCAAATGGGATTTCCACTTCTTGGTTTTTGGAGTCATGCAGTTAGTCAGTGTCAAAAAGATCGGCATCTTTGGAAACCTTTCATGACACACTTGTGTCCTTGTGCTAATACCCTGATATCATGACTGAACAGGGAATTTCCCGACATCTACTCACTGTGTGTAATAGCTTTGTGTTGTGTGTGTGTGTGTGTGTGTGTGTGTGTGTGTTTGCACGTGCTTTTGCATGTGCATCTTCATACGTGCATGATAACTTTACTTGGTGAACCCAAAAGAAAGACCAGACATTCTCAGTACTTTGATTTAGTTAAACTTTCATGTGGAAGTGTGGGAAGCCCCATTGAGAATTAAGTGGGATAAACCGGGAATTCACTATAGGTTTAAAGGTGTTCCCCCCCAACCCCCCAACACCCACCCCTAAATCCTTCTTGTCGGTTACTGGCTGGAACGCTGGAAGACTGTTGTGTGTTTGCTTCATGGTGTAGGTGGGCACAGTTTGTTTTCATAGACCCTGGGCGGTCTACAGAGAGTGCGTTTTTTACAGTGTGTTGTGGGGACAGGCAGCTAGCAGATAGAGAGGAGATGTTTTTTACAGTGTGTTCTGGGGACAGGCAGCTAGCAGATAGTGAGGAGATGTTTTTTACAGTGTGTTCTGGGGACAGGCAGTTAGCAGATAGAGAGGAGATGTTTTTTACAGTGTGTTTAGGGGACAGGCAGCTAGCAGATAGTGAGATGTTTTTACAGTGTGTTCAGGGGACAGGCAGCTAGCAGATAGTGAGGAGATGTTTTTACAGTGTGTTCTGGGGACAGGCAGCTAGCAGATAGTGAGGAGATGTTTTTACAGTGTGTTCTGGGGACAGGCAGCTAGCAGATAATAAGGAGATGTTTTTTACAGTGTGTTCAGGGGACAGGCAGCTAGCAGATAGTGAGGAGATGTTTTTTACAGTGTGTTCTGGGGACAGGCAGCTAGCAGATAGAGAGGAGATGTTTTTTACAGTGTGTTTAGGGGACAGGCAGCTAGCAGATAGTGAGATGTTTTTACAGTGTGTTCAGGGGACAGGCAGCTAGCAGATAGTGAGGAGATGTTTTTACAGTGTGTTCTGGGGACAGGCAGCTAGCAGATAGTGAGATGTTTTTTACAGTGTGTTCTGGGGACAGGCAGCTAGCAGATAATAAGGAGATGTTTTTTACAGTGTGTTCTGGGGACAGGCAGCTAGCAGATAGAGAGGAGATGTTTTTTACAGTGTGTTTAGGGGACAGGCAGCTAGCAGATAGTGAGATGTTTTTACAGTGTGTTCTGGGGACAGGCAGCTAGCAGATAGTGAGGAGATGTTTTTACAGTGTGTTCTGGGGACAGGCAGCTAGCAGATAGTGAGATGTTTTTTACAGTGTGTTCTGGGGACAGGCAGCTAGCAGATAATAAGGAGATGTTTTTTACAGTGTGTTCTGGGGACAGGCAGCTAGCAGATAGTGAGATGTTTTTACAGTGTGTTCAGGGGACAGGCAGCTAGCAGATAGTGAGGAGATGTTTTTACAGTGTGTTCTGGGGACAATCAGCTAGCAGATAGTGAGGAGATGTTTTTACAGTGTGTTCTGGGGACAGCCAGCTAGCAGATAGTGAGGAGATGTTTTTTACAGTGTGTTCAGGGGACAGGCAGCTAGCAGATAGTGAGGAGATGTTTTTACAGTGTGTTCTGGGGACAGGCAGCTAGCAGATAGTGAGGAGATGTTTTACAGTGTGTTCAGGGGACAGGCAGCTAGCAGATAGAGAGGAGATGTTTTTTACAGTGTGTTCTGGGGACAGGCAGCTAGCAGATAGAGAGGAGATGTTTTTTACAGTGTGTTCAGGGGACAGGCAGCTAGCAGATAGTGAGATGTTTTTACAGTGTGTTCAGGGGACAGGCAGCTAGCAGATAGTGAGGAGATGTTTTTACAGTGTGTTCTGGGGACAAGCAGCTAGCAGATAGTGAGGAGATGTTTTTACAGTGTGTTCTGGGGACAGGCAGCTAGCAGATAGTGAGGAGATGTTTGCTGTATGTGACAACAAATGTTCCAGCCTAAAACACACATGACATCGCTTAGAGCACTTTTCAGTTAAGTGGTGAAAACAGCTCTGCAGCCAAGTGTCTTTTGCGGTATTACTTGGAATATAAAGGAAGGGATAGTAGTCCTTCAGAAAACAGCTTGTAGGAATTGCTATTTGACAAGAAAATGTGACTTGGTTGTTTAGTCCCAAGTATTATCCTGCTTTCTCTCAGAACCTTATCCCCAGGAGCAGTTTATTTTCACAGATGGGTGCTTTAAGCTAAATGTGAATGTCAGCATTCCAACATGCTTACAATGACAACATGCTGATACTAAGCAGGTACAATCCAATGTATATCATCTTTGTTTAGCGTGTTAGCATCTATTTTATACCATCTAGGGTCAGCATGCTTACATAGTTAACACAAAGTATGCTATACAGCGGAGGCTGAAACTCTCATGAGGTTTGCATGCATGGTCATTGGTCACAGACCAAATTACTGGATAAATTATAGTATGGCGCTAGAGGAAATGCTTGGAGATTAAAAGTTATTACGGCTCATCCCGAGGAGAAAGTACATTTTTGTACCAAATGTAATGGAAATCCATCCAAATGTCGTCACATTTCACGAAAAGTGTGTCAGCCTCATGGTGGCGCTGGAGAAAATTGTCAGGGGATCCACTATTAGTAGCAGTCAATATGATTTCTCCTCTGTGGATCATGAATATCTGCACAAAATGTAATGATAAGTCATCCAGTAGTTGTTCAGAGAGAGATGTTCAGCCTGGACCAGAGTTGCCATACCTCGACTTACACAGCGCTACCATGGCTAAAAAATATCAAATTAAAACAGTTCCCTGTAGTAGTTACTCTAGCAGTACCCTCACAGCGCCTGCTAGAATTTTATTGGAAAATGATGAACAAAAACAACTATTTTTGATTAGATGAAAGATATTTTGAGGCACATTTAGATCCGATCAGATGTGGCACCTTATTGGTGGAAATCGGTCCGTCACATTCACACACAGTTCAACCAAAACCATCTAAAACAAAGATAGGGCACCAATAGTACGATAGTTACTAATAGTAACCTTCGGCATATTACAACACCTTACAAATGAACTGTATCAAGTGTCAACATGTGGTAAAACAAAAAAAAAAAAAAAGACTTGGATCCAAATGACTATATGAAAACACCAGTTATGTATATTTTTCTTCTATAATCAGAAAATTGCATTTACAATTTACACCATGATATATTACATGTTACGTACAGAGACCGCTGTTTATGGTGCACCTCACCCAGACAAGAAACCAGCTCCAACAGGCTCTTGATATCAGTGCAGTGTGTCTATTTATGTCACCACAGTACAGAGCAGAGCTAAGATGTCATCTGTCCCACTGGCAACAACGACATCCAACTATTACTACTGACAAATGACATTCAACGTGCTTTAGCATCACTGACGCACAATACCTTTAACCGAAAGCCTGTTACGATACAAAAAATTTCATAGAAATAACTTAAACCATATATATATACATGTGTTAATGTACTGGTTGGCCATTAATTGTAGTCGCCTTATCAGATCCTATATGACAATATATGCCTTGCAATTTAGTGCTTCATTATCTTCACTCAGCTCAGACAATGAAAGATTGCAGCTTAAATACACACAGTCCTGTTTCCTGTTAGTTTACATTTGTCCTGTTTTGTTAAAAGTCCTCCTTTCATCACAGTCTCTGTATTCGCCATCACCTTTGGGGCAGCAGTAACCCAAAGATTTTTGGATATCATCAAAGCTGCATGTCCGGGGGTTGAATCTTCTTCGTTCCAAGCTTCAGGCTCTTAAATTGCGGCAAAAGACTCAGACGCATCCTATTCATGGGGCACTGCATGTCATTTTTTTGTTGTTGAGACTGACGTTTCCCAGAAACAGAGCTGCTCTGGAGGCAGACATCTTTTTTTTTAGTAGGGTTGATCTGTGCTGTAACATCATTTCTATCTCCCTCCCCAAAGTTTCTCCTCAACAGATAACCAAATCAAACTTCAGTAGGCGAAGTTTTGCCGCAAGACACGTAATTGAGTAAACTGAAGCCCATTTTTAAAAAGGTAATCTTGTTACCAAACAGACTGTCGAAGTAGAATTAATAAGGAGCTTTCTGAAGCCCGGAGTTTAGGGTGGATGTCTCACTGTTAGCTTGGCAATTAAGTGGCGCCAGACAATTCAGGACAATTGCCCACAACTCATTCACCATTTCCTACATAACTTATCCATAATGAGGAGTAAACTGGGTTCCATGCACGCATGAATCCTCATCATTATGCCCAATGCTGACGGGTGTAGTCTCTCATTAAGAAGATCTGCAGCTTTAAGGCACTTAGCTTAAACATCTGGCTATGTACTGAAGATTGCAGTATCCTATCATGAATTAGCAATACCACCTCTGTCTCAGTGTTACAATCCCCCCCCCCCCCCATATGGTTTACCAGGTAGGTTCTTTAGACTCTGCACTTACTTTTTAACTCAGACAATTATAAGTTCTACTTCCAGAGTAGCTCTGACTTGAAGAAATGCATTACTAAAACTACAGGTGGCAAGATGTCAACTATGTGGACAGGTGCTTTGAGACATATGATCCCCTCTCAGACCTCCAGGAGACTCTGTGGCCGCTCAGGTGCTTGTGGGGGGGGGTTGGGCTGGAGGCGACAAATGGGCTTGTTGCACATGGGGCAGACACTGCGAATCTCTAACCATTTTAGCAGACACCTGAGGAAAGCAGATAGATGAGAGACGTGTTACCTAATTTGTCATTTCAAAGGAAGACAAAGTAGGAAAAATTCTACAGGTGGAAACTTTAGGAATCACGAGAAAAAGAAGTTCAAACAGCTTAATTAACAGTTGTAAAACAGGACTGAGCAGACAGGCAAACAGGATATGTACACAGTGCAGGAGGTACTGGTGATACAGGTAGAGAAGTGTCAATCAAAAGGACGAACAAACCGTCGTAAAAGCACTTTTAATGTCTAATATCACACCTATGCTGCAGGGCAAAAACAGGTCTCTGTTGGTTAAAGCATGCGCAAACATGTAAGGACATATGTTGTCAGGAATTTGCTCTTAGTTTTTCCACAGGACACCCTGAAAAACTTGCTCAATTTCTTTTTTCCTGAATTCCACTACTTCTCTGACTGCTTCATCCGTTAACCTGAAGGCAGAAATCCGTCAAAAGTGGAATTATTTTTGTCACTCCTTCGAACTGGTTAGTCAGGATTGTTGCACATCACAAAGTCTTTTCCAAAATGTTAAGACTAGGATATTTTGTGGTTTTAAGAGCTAGGCCTTTGGAGCCACTGACAATGGATTTGCAGACCTGGCTGCTCCAAAAGTGCTATTCCACATGGTTTTAAATGGAAGATTGTTTGCATCTTCAGTCATGTATCATGCATGGGTCAATACAGTCACCAGTTTGTGAAACAGCTAAACAAATGACACAAGTTTTTTTAATTGACTGTACCTTTGAAATACATTTTGCGTGTTCACAAATACAGAGTCAGCTGTCCAAATTTTAGCAATGTTTGAAAATGACCAAGCAGGGTTGGAGAACTTACTTCTTGTGAAAGGCATGGGAACACGGGCACACTCCGAGCTCGTCCCTGCTGCGAAACTCCTCTAAACACACGGCACACGTTTGCTGAAAAAGGGAAATGACAGGTTAGGAAATCAGCTCATAACACCTGAACTATTTACAGTTAATACAGAATGTCCCTTTACAAGCAATATCATAACTTGCTTAGCATTTACAAATGTAATGCATCCATTCAGCAGCTACACTGTGGGATTCTTTGCTGTGTGTGTATGTGTGTATATATATATATGTATATATATATATATATAGATAGATAGATAGATATATGGGCTGTAGTACTTGAGTCCGGACTTAAGACCGTTTTTTGATGGTCTCGGGCTTGTCTCGGACTTGCTAGTATTTGGACTCGGACTTGTCTATGTTGGTGATAATTATATTGGAGGGAAAGTGAAACCCAAAATGATTGTCTTGATGCTGTCATGCACAAGACCTTTTTTTCTGTCCTGGACTAGGTCTTGACTCGGACTTGAACCTCTTTGGACTGGGTCTTGACTCGGACTCGAAACTTTTTGGACTCGGTCTTGACTTGGACTCGACTAGTCCTGGTCTTGGACTTGTCTTGGACTCGACTAAGGTGGTCTTGACCACAGCCCTAATATGTACAATGTTCAGTATGTACAACAAATAACCGTTACACTTATATACATATATATATACATATGGGTATATAAGGGTATTTCAGTATGTACAAAACTATATTCTGTTATTCTGAAATTCTGTTTTTGCATCTTGTACAAGATGTAAAGTAAACCCTTTTTAACATCCAGGCAATGATAGAAAATGGATATTCTAACCCTAACTACTACGTCAGGCTAGCCTACTGCCAGCTTCAGTGTTGGTAGTTTAGCAAAGATAATCCAAAATGAGTGAGTAGCTCCCATTTCTGTTGTGTGAATTTGTCTGTCAACACCACTCATTTTTCTTACTTTTCCAAAAACCTGGTCACAATTATTTTGGAGTATGAAACTGGGACGTAGCTTTCAAGAACTGTCACGTATCTGCAACAGCGTACCAGGGAGTAGCTGGCTGCTGTGTCCAGCCAAGCACACAGAGCCAAAAATAGCCATCAGAGAAACGAATATATGATGTTTGGTTGCGTGGTTATCCTCTGAACTTCAGCTACAGCAGTAACTCAGACGCTGATTACGTGTGCACTTGTTTTTTATGCCATAATTGGACTACTTTGCCACCAGGAATAATTGAAACACACTTGTTTTTCTAGCAAATTACAGATTAATTGTAGCTCATTACAGCAGTAAATTGGAGCCATCACTTCAGTTTGCTACATTTTATATGCTTGAGTCACAGTAGGTTTCCCACGTTGATTTAGCCAGTTAGCATTGAGCTCCCATTCACTCTGTATTCAACTTACACCAAGAAGGCTCAGTTTCTTCCCCGCTCCTTTCAAAACAACCTGTTGACAAGAGCAGATTTGTGACAAAATGGAGACAAAATTTAAAAAAAAAGCAACTAAATATAGTATGAATGACAATCTGACACTAGTCCAACTGGATATTTATTAACACATTACCTCGTTGTAGCCGAATTCTTCTCTTGCACCTTGTCTCCTGAGCCTGTGAAGCACAAAAAAAACAACTTATCATACTGTTGATTAGAATTAAAACATTCTTTAATGTGCCGGGTGCTCTATATCTGTCTTCTTCAGGACGTGTCTTGTCATGCTGGGGGAATCAGCTGGGATCCTGAGTCAAGCAGCGCTGGAATTCACGCCACGCCAAATTCAAGTATCAGCCTGTGCATCCACGCTCACCACGAACACATGTGGAACACTTTCAACAACGTGCCCTGAATTATGACTGGTATTCTGTTTTATTAACCCTCATGTTGACCCTTTTTCCTCTATCAATGTTCTTTTTAATTCCCCAAAATAACATGATTGGTTCCAAACGTTCTTTGGCAAGTACCAATCTCTACTTTCATTCATTTTGAGGCGTCTTATTCAATTTTATAGCATTTTATAGAAACAAATTGAAGTGGTTTTGAAATAGTGTTGAGTAAAAGTTGACATATTCCAGTCTGTGATTATCCATCAACATCCATTCCTTTAATTTTAGTCTCAATAATTCCTAATTTCTGCTTTTCTAACATTGGGTATAATTTCCTATAACCCTTGTGTTGTCTTCCCTTTTTTCCCCTTATCTCAACATTTTTCTTGCTTTTTACAAAGTTTTATTATGAAGTTTATATATATATATATATATATATATATAATATATATACATATATACATACATATTTTTTTTTTTAATCAATTTTGCCGCCTTTTCCGACATTTTTCACCCGTATTTCGACTTCCTTCATTTCGGATATTTAAAAAAACTTTAAAAACGGGTCAAATTTGACCCACAGACAACATGAGGGTTAAATGAGGTTTATTGACCATAAATTTCCAAAAATAACTGTAAAACCAAGGTTCATAAGTTGGTGTTATGTAGTGTTAAACGTCAAAAAAAGTGTCAAACATTGAAAAAAAGCGTGTAAAGTGTTGATAGATAGTATCTATCAACACTTAGATACTATGCTTTCTATCGATATGATAGTATCGATAGAAAGCGTTAACAAAAGTGTTCAATTTTTCAATTTTGACGGGAAGACAACACAAGGGTTAGGTGGATTATAAACTGTTGAAAGCATAAATGCATTACAGTTTTTATGGGCTCAGTGAACAAGTAAAAAATGTGGTTGCTTCTGACTTTGCTAACTCTAAAACCAAGTCTCCCAACTTCAAATAACCCCATAGTCTGTTATAGGTTATTCAGATGTCTTTCTATCAGCCAAACAAATCTACAAACCATAACCTCCTTAGCGAGGGTAATCATTAAACAGGTTTTTTGCCTTTAGCAGCTGTCACCTGAACTTCTGTCAAAAAACTAACAAAGCATCATGTAATACAATAACAGACCTCTCCATTGACAGATTACCAGAATCAACGAACTGTAGTGCATTAAAATATTAAAACTCCGCCTCTACCGAGTGTAGATATTTTGCTCTGCCCTTTTTACAGGTAAGAAAATGTATGCAAGGAGTGTTGTTGAAAGGAAAAATACAGAATATCACTAACTAACATTGTTCAGGCAGGATGAGAGAAAATTAAGAACATAAAAAAGAATGTGAGGCACTCGGGTTAATGATTTGTGAGAGCTTCAAAATGTCAAATTTCCTCAGAGGCAGATTTCACTGCCGATTTGACAGACCGTGGAGCTAAACTGGAGTCAGAAGTGCATGAAATTACTGAGTGATGTCTGATGTTTATAGTCCAGCACACACAGCAGTCTGACTGTGTGAATCCTGTAAAAGAGCTCTAACCCAGCCACGTCTGTCGTGTTGTACCTGAACAGGTAGCAACAGAAGAAGAGCGTGAGCATGAGGATGAAGAGGCCGATGCCCAGGATGATGATGTAGATGTTGAGCGGCAGGTGGAAGAGCTCTTCAGATGTCATCTTGCCGTTCTGCAGTCCGACGTCACACGCAGACCCTGACAGGATGGGGGGGGGGGGGGCACATGACAAAAAGATGACACAGAATGGAAACAGGAGCAACAGATATCGATACAGCTGAAGCTTTACCACAGTATCACAGCAGTCACATGTGCTTTTTATAATGTCAAAAAGCTACATTTCCTCCCAGATTGTCAGGATGAAAAAGACATCCTGAACTATCCATTGAATATGTATTTAAACCATTGCAAATAACCATGCATACTTGTGTGGAGGCAACCTTCCTACACACTTTTTGAAAACTTTGACATGAAATATTCATCAAACTGCATCTTATCAACATATTATGACGTTTGTCTTTGGACAAAGAACAAGGCACTCATGCACAAAGCCTTAAGTTGGCAATAATGCAATCACGCATTCAAATGCATTTTGACAAAATATGAAAATGTCTTTTTAAATGTGAATAGCCGCCATAAACAAAAGCTACACTCAGTTCCCATGTGAGGAATGTAGCCCAACATTGCGTGGCATTTGGAAACTCAGCAGAAATGACAAAGGCAAATTGTACGTACGTATTGTATGAATTTTCACACAGGGCATGAAGAGAGTTTTACACGAGGCATTTGACGATGGTGAATCCATTTGAAAGCTTCACGAGATTTAGCCGTGTTGTTCATCACTTTGAATGATGTTAGCATATATTTAGTAGTGTGGGTGAGCTTCTGTGTTACATTTATTCATGAATGATCTGATTATTGGAATCTTTATCTATGTATAAATCTATAATAGGTGTAGCCCTGAGGGGTAAGATTATTGTGCAAGGGAATGACATAATTAATGGTCCCCAGATGGATAAATTACAGTAAACCCCTTCACTCTTAGTGGAGCATAGGTCGTCCACAAAGGCCCTTTCTGTAATCTTTGTGCCCACTTGTTGGGATATTAGCCCACTTAGCTCTATCAGAGCTTTGCCATTGTGTTTCCATCGTCCGCACAGGTCTTCATGCCAAACGTATCCCAGCATACATCACCCTGTCTGTGTCCACCGTCTATGGCGAGGATGCGGTGTGCGTATCTGTGTAACTTGTAAGGTCTGGCGCACATGCACCACGCTGCATCTGTGAAGCCTCGTATTTCAAATTGCAAAGCAATGCTGCGTTGCTATTTGAGATTTAAGGGCATCTGGAGACGAGGCAGTGTGTAATAACAGCCACGGAGGTGACTAATTTGTAATTTTGTGTTTAAACAAGAAGTGAGTGGGGGAAAAGGAACTGAGTTTTGGAAATAACTTTTGACATTTTTTTTCTTTAAACTGCAATTGGCTTTGGATTTTTGTTCCTACTGATGTTTGGTTTCCTCAACCTCTCCATCCCTGCAAAGCACTTTCATGTGAATGTTTACAACCATACGTCACACAGGAATGCATGTCTTCCACTTCCTAGTCCGCATCTTGGCCTAAGACTAGTTACTCGCTGGAGTTTGGGCACGGGGGGTGTTTTTAAACTGAGGGGCTTGAACATGTAAGTTTTCATTTCACAACCACAGTAGTTAACTCTTATGCTTAAGTGCAAAATTGATACTGTGATGGTGTAATTCTGTAAGGGACAGGGGTCAGGGCAGGAGGGTGCAAGCTTCGGTTTTACAGTTTGGGAGGTGGAGGGGATTCAACAAGAGGTTAAGGGGAAATAGGAAGCAGATGTAATCTTAGCACAATGTTAGTAAATCATTGATAGTGAAGCGCTAAAAGGTAGGTCGCTGTGCTTATGCATCGGACTGTGCCTGAACACTGTTAACCAGGAAGAATAGCTTTGGTTTTACATGTTTTGGCTGAAAAATGATAGAACCTGACTGTGTGAAAACTTCCTTCAGAGGTCTCAGTTGTTTTTTGGACTATGTTTGAGGTCATGTCAGTGGTAAAACACCTAGCCCAGATCATGGTTCAGTGGTCATGTCTTAACTTTGTGTATTCAATTAGGATTGGCTTATAGCAGCTATTTATAAATCCCGTGGTATGGGAAGTCCTTCAGAAGCGTTATCAGTTAGTTGACAGTTACACCTGGCAGTTACTGGGTGTTAACATTTGGTAACAACTAATCCCAGCAAAACAAATAGTAGTTACCTGGATGTAACTCCAGCTCTATGAGTATGTGCATAGACCTCTAACGGGCCTCACTATTGGTTTAACCCATGGATAAGAACTGGATACAGCCCCATTCATTCCTATCAGAGTTGCTGAATGGCGCGTGAAGCCATCATGGAGCCAAAAATGATCCAGATGATCGGCACCACTTCCGCATTGTGTGGCCCGTAGATCAGGCGCACTAGAGACCTCTACCGGGCCGGCTACTTTCACTTTATCACTTCACTAATTTGAATGGGGATTAAACGATTTAATGGTCGCCGAATTATGTTGACTCGAAATTCAAATGTTTTGGGACAACAAATAGCAATCAATATAACAGTATACTTGTACAACCATTGGGCACGCAGCAACAAAATGGTATGTACAAAGCAAAAAGCCAGCTAGTGACGTAGCCTGAGCGACACTAGCTTAGCAGTAAGCAGAGGGTCTGGTGTGTCGTCAAAGACACAGGAACTCCCTCACAGACAAGCTTGGCATCTTCCTTTGGAACCTAGTTCCACAGCTAGTTAGCCGATGCCTCCTTTCCCAGCAGAAGGATCGAGGCTGACATAGTCACGAGAAACATCAGGACTTGCTTAGCGGGACATCTCAGCAACACCCGAGGGTGATGGAAGGTTTTACAGAGTGCTGTGTTTGCACTCAAGGAGTCTGAGTGAAAAAGAGCCCAGCAAAAGGTGTGCCGGTGTTTTATATTCAATTCAATTCAATTTAATTTACATAGCGCCAAATCACAACAACAGTTATCTCATTGCACTTCTCATATACATACTGTGTGTATCTATATATATGCTCAATGGGGCAAACCTAAAGCAAAGAGAATGCGCATACCCAATAGAACTAGTTTGTGTGTTGCAACTCTGCGATTTGAATATCAACTTATTAAACTTTTACGTTACTGCTAGGCTAAGTTTGAACTTACAGAAAACTGTGCAACCTGCACCAGGACACTTACCGTTACACCATGGGACTGGATGCATCAAATGTGCGAATGTTCGGTTGGTAAACCTAAAAAATCTGTGGGGTCATGATCTCTCCAATACCACAAAGTCTGGTTTCCACAAAAAACACAAGCTATGATAGTTCAGAGAATGTGCAGTGGCTTAAATCCTTGTGGTCTAGAGTAAGCAGAACTGATTAGAGACTCCCATTTTCTCCAGAAGACATTACCAAAATAACCAGCTGCAGTGAGGATTTGCCACTCAAAGACAAAGACAGCAGCCTTTGAGATGACCCTGTGAGCTTAATGGGTAAAAAAATACTCCAATACTCCAAATCCCATCCAGCACTGTTATGTGCCTCTGGTCGAGCAATCCCTGCTTTTTTCTTTAGCCTCCCCTTCAAAACATTGTCACGAGGCTCTCCCTCCTTTCCTCCTCTTCCTTTCTTCTCTCCTCTCTTTTTAGATCTCCACGTCGCTTTATTCTTCTTCTCTGGCTGTGAAAACCTGCCTTCGCCAATTATGGAGACACAAAGGGAAGGACGTGGATGGGCTTCCCAGCAGCAGGGCCAGCCAACGAGGCGACCGAGAGGCAGGCAGCCTCAGTGCTCCTGTGGAAAGCAGCGTCTCATGTCTTCCCCAGGCTTCTGCTCCAAACAAAGACCACAGAGAGGTACGCAACACAGGAAGACAATGCGGCTAATGTTAATGCATATCCAGGCTCTCCTCCTGTCTTTTCCTCTCACATTCACTCTCCTCCTCTCCCTTCTCCACTTCTCTCCCACAGCCTCTCGGTTTGTAAACAGATCCCAGCTCATGTGATTCGCTGTCTGCATCACAGCTCTGCTTTCACTGCCCCCTCCTTCCTTCTTCCTCCCTCCCTCTCTTCTTCCTCCCCACCCACCCGCCCGCCCGCCTGCCTCCGCCCCTGCCCTCCCTTTACCCCTCTCCCCTCCGGGTTTTTCCTTCCACCCCCATCCCCTCCTTCTTTTGCAGCTGCATGCTATTATTGAAGTAGCAGAGCAGATGGCAGACAGGCAGATGTGGAAACAGGCATGGTGAGAGGCTGTGATATATGACACATATTCTGATATAGTTTGATTAAATACATGCTATTTGTAGAGTTAGCTGATTCCAACTCTTATACAAATCTTCCCTTGTTTATAAAGATCATAACCTGAACTGGTTCAAATGGGAAACTAATCCATTTCCACCAAGGCTGCACCCGGAACTGGACCAAGTGGGCAGCTGCCCCAGGCCCTCGGGGATGCAAAGAGGAAATTGTAAATATCTTTGTTAATAATGTAATCACCACTGAAACACATTATAAACAGAAATGATAGGGGCCCAAAGGTGACAGGTGCGTTGCACCTGAACTTAAGGCCCCAAAGTGTTTTCTTTTTCTTTAAAATAGCTGTCTCAGACCGCATGAATTTGCCCTTGAGGGGTAATCAACTTCACTATGACCTTCTACAGGGGCCCGGAGATAAAAATCTAGTTGAAGGCCTTTATTATTTCTGGTTGTATTGTGCTCATAAAGTGCAAAAATAGGGGCGTCAATAGGGGCCCGCAGCCCATTGTTGACCCCATATGGATCCATCCGGCCCCATGATTTACACAAACATACGTAGATACTAAGGTCTCTGAGGATTTCTATACCAAAAGAATATAATATGAACTGTCTTTTCCCATTAATAAGGGATTTTTCTCCCATATATTGAATGCTTTGTCCTGATGGTTTAAGAGTGTAAATATGCTTTTCCTATCAGCATTGCTACCTCACTTCCCCCTCTTTTCTTGTGTAGTGATAATATTACCCTACCACATTATTTTTGAATATGTAGTCAGTAATTTGAAAATTCCAAGACAAAACATAAAGTGGTCTTCCTTTAGACTCACATAATGTATTTGTCCCAGTATGTATTTAAATGGTACCCCGTGTACTTAATAATAACACTGTAATTTGTGGGTTGTGTCGTAAAGCAATACCATATTTTGCTATCTTGAGCAACAAGTGGTCAAATTTAAAGGGGCACTTCACCAATTTTAACCATGAAGTTTAGTTGACTCATTTCAGGTGTAGCCCTATAATCACGTAATTTTCATCCTGGGAAAACAGTTGTGTAACATCTTCTGGCTCTGGAGGGAGTCTTAAAAAAAAAAAATGAAACATGCCATGGAGTTAGATTTTTGGGAAGTGTGGGATCTAGTGTTTTTGTAACTTGGCTGAAAAAAAGAAATTCATGATAGCTCAGCCGCTACTGCTTCGATTTCAACTTTTATATATAAATATATATATATATTTAAACATAATATACAGTATATTTTTTTAAATACATATATACTATATACATATACACTGTATATAAATATACAGTACATATACATGCATATATATATATACATATATATACATATACACATATTTATGAGGTAATGTGTGTATTATTATATATATATATATATAGTCCCCTAACCTTTTAAACGGCATTATTAAATGGATGCAGTGTTCCTTTAAGGGTGAATAAATCATATTCCCTATTACATAGTATTAGATATAGAAGTAATCCAACATGGGAATGGAGATATATTTCCTTCTTTATAGAGCTGTGTAGATTGAATTATAACTTTATGTCATCACTATTATTATTATTATTATTATTATTACGTTTTTAAGTCAAGGCTCAATAAGCAATGTCAGGCAAACCATTTGGAAACGGGCCAACAGGCATTCAGTCAGTATTATGAAGATGAGACAGACAGTCAGGCAGTTGGCACAGCTATGACGGCTGGATTGTAAATAGAACAAATCATCATTCTGGTGAGATGAAATACATAGAAACAACACACGAGCTGATGTTTTGAGCTTGTTTTCTGTAGTTGTACGGTTGTTTATCGACCCAGTAAACGAGCTGAGACTCATACTTTATGCTGCTACTTTATTTCAAATGCTTTCACCTGACCAAGTGAACTGTGCCAAAGGAGTAAACACTCCAGAGTTCAACTAAACCACTACTCGCACACACGCACACGCACACACACACACACACACGCACGCACACACACGCACACACGCACACACACACACACACACACACACACAATAAACGTGCCCTGAGGTTTGGGGCCAAGGATCATTGAGTTTTGTTCTTCCCCTGGAGCTGCTTTGACATTTTTTGTAGCATTAAAACTACATTTATTAAATGATATACTTTTTCTCTAAGAAAAAAGGCGTGCGCTTGCATCTGCAGTTCACAAAGAGAGAAAAAAAGGAAGGCATTTAAAAAAAAAAAAAAATACACAAATGTCAGGGCCATTTAAGACGCCCGACTTCCCGTTCGGATTATGTTTGATACGTGATACGAAATTAAAATGGAAACTCACTGGGATTGTATGCAAGTAAAGTTGTAATAACCGTTAATAGTTAGAGGGAAGACAAAATAGATACATAATCTGCAGAATACTTATAAATTAAACTTTGACTAATCTTTAACTTACTTTTAAATGGTTACACTATATTAACTTTACCACAGTTGAGTCAACTTATTCACAGGGTTCTGGTAACCGGGGATTACACAACACTTTTTGTATTGTGTTATCCATTTACCTGGAAGTTAGAAACTTCAGAATAAAGTCCCAACTAACAAAGCATGTAATATGTCCATGTGTCTAGCTGTAACCTATGTGAAGCTCACTTCAGTAAGAGTGACTAAAGGTCCATCTGGTGGCTGCTGTGCAGAAGTGCAGCACTAGGCTGACCAGAAAACCTTCTACATTAAACACAACATTTAACAAATTGTACTAATCCTGCTTATCCTAACAACTACTGGCCTTATTGTATGTTACAACAATGGCTAGCGTTATAATAACAACATTTAAATGGATGCACAACCATGTCATGAAGCCTAAACTGTTCATCACATTGACCTCGAATGCAACTGCAAATTGAGATGTCGCATCTCATGAACAACCCCATAACATCACATTATATCAATAATTCTATGCACAAACCCCGTTTTCATGCGTACATGTGTATTTGTGTGCACATTCAAGTCCTATATAAATATATAAATGGTATATCTAATACTAATAGATCTGTTTGAACACAGTTGGCAATTAATAATCTTAGTCCATCTCAACTGTTTTGATTTTGGATCAATCCAGCAACTATGTTTTTTTTTCCTGATTGCAAAAACAATGTATGGTGCCTTTAAAGTCTTTTGTATGATGGACTATTTTTGTTTTCTGTTTTGTATTTCTGTTGTGTCAAAAGTCAAATTTAACGCATTTTCTTTTACAAAAGCACACGCATCGAGACGAGGAATACCAGGGGCTGGACAGAAGAACGTGTGAAAGATGGAAAAGTAAAGTCCGAAAAAATGACAATGATCCCACAAACATATATTTATTTACCTGAACTTTTATTGCTCTATTCATACCCCTAATAGTCATTTTATCAGTGAGCGCTTTAGTCAAAAATTCCACGTCATCATTAGTTATCAGAACACTGACATGCAGGCCTTTTGCCAGTGTGTACTCACAGGAATCTGATATAATAATTATAATAATAATGATAACAATAATAAAAAAATTGAGAAATTACAATTTACACTCTGTACTGTTAGTAATCACTACACAGAGGCCCGAAATACACA
Source organism: Etheostoma spectabile (assembly GCF_008692095.1). NCBI lineage: Eukaryota > Metazoa > Chordata > Actinopteri > Perciformes > Percidae > Etheostoma > Etheostoma spectabile. The sequence goes on along the minus strand of NC_045749.1, from coordinate 21,771,645 downwards.
CACACACATACACACACGCACGCTCAGGACCTACAGTATTCATGCACAAATGGAGAGATGTCATAATGAGTGGGCTGCCAGTGCTGGACCAGCACCCTGAGCAGTTGGGGGGGGGGGGGGGGGGTATTGTATCATGATATATGATATGACATGACATGAATGTGACTATAAACCAGTGTGTAGTGTGAAATCATTTAAAAAGACGATTGGAAAAATTCATTGGGTTTAATGGTTTCAAGTTAAACCTGTGAGGCCTTTCATGTCTTTGATGGTAATGTATCTGATTCCTGTATTACAGCTACGTTTGACTCTTTGCAGCCCCTTTTCCAAATCTATTCTCAGCTTATCAGCTTCGGAGTCCATTGCACAATTTAATCATTTCAATTTTGTGTCCAACTCCCAAGAGATACAGGTGTATATTGATATTACGCTGTGTTATTGGGTTGTTTTGATCCGGCTGGCGTCTCTTGTGCTATGGCTCTGGTAGTATCGGGGGGGGGGGGGGGGGGGGGGGTCCTGTAGTACACAGAGTATTTAGAGCAGACCTTGGTGCCAGTGATTTTCTGTGTGCTGTCCTCTTTCCAGGGCATGATGCACCTTCTTTGTTTTCAAAAGGCGTCTGAAGCATGTGTAGATGTCTTCTAAGAAATCCATGCGCCACAAGGGGGACACGTTAGGAAGGGTCACTAAGACTCTTTTCTCATCCACCTGTAGAGACATAGTAATGAGAAGTCTGCATTTCATCACTTGGAAGTTAATTTACTTTTTTACATTTTGACAAAACACAGATGAATGCTTTAATTCAAGTGAAAACCACACCGGTGCGTTACACACGTAATGCTGGGATTGAACAGAGAGAATGTCATTTCTCACTTGAATTCAAGAGTTGGTACCTTCGCATTGGTCATGCATGGAGGGAGGAACCCCGAGCACCTGGTAACTTTGCTGGACTTCTTTGGCAAATTACGAATTTGAAGACACATGCACACTGACAAATGAAAACCAGGTATCATATACCTGATCCAGTGGATCAGGTATATGAAGATCATCTGGTAAAAATAACGAGGGACCCGGGTCCCCCTCTTCATGGTAATCTGTCCGGCAGGGTTATAGAGCGCAGTGGTAGGCTAAGACCTCCTGTATCACAAACAAAGCGGTATGCTCTTTCTTTTATACCTCAGGCTATTAGAGAGCACAACAAGCACTTTAAACGTACATTTTTATTTTATTTTCATTTATATATTGTATTTATGTAGAATATTGTAGTGTATTTGTGGTATTGTATTTATTCTCTAGTTTTTAATGGGTAAGATGGCGAGTGTGAGCACTGTAATTTCCATTTCTATGGATGAAATAAACTTGACTTGACTTGACTGGTATAAGTACCCAAACATTCACCACTAAGCAGAAAAAAAGAAAACACACACTGGTGAATACAGCGTGCCCAGCGGACTGGACAGTCTCTGTGTTCTCTCTAGCTATCTTTTAAGAGACCTTCATTCATTCATTCATATTTATTATACAGGAAAGTGAAAAGTAACGTTACATTCCATTACAATCTAAACGGGCCTGACTCAGTTTAAAAACTGGTTTTCAGCAGGTTCCTGTTTTGCAGAAACATGGTTACAGCACATCGGGACAGACTTTTGTATGGGACATTGATATGGTCTAGACAGATTTGGACAACTAAAACAACAGTACAGTTACAAAAGGACAAAAGACATTTATAAAAGACATCCGCTCGGCTAGACTGATACGGACAGAGGCAGGGATGTTGGTCACTGGGACCTTCTGACCTTTCATTCTCATGGACCTCTCTGACCTCCATGGGGTGGAACGGACCCACAAGGAAGCTTCGGTTGCCGTCCAGTGTCACCACGGCCACGGCGGCATCATCAGCATGAGGATAAGTAATATGAATAATATGACAATATCAGTAAACGTTAAAAATATCAAAAACCTATGGAAAAAAACACCAAAAAAAAGCACCCACAACATTGAAAAAGTGACATAAATGTGGGAAAAAGCAATAATGTTGAAACGTTTTTTCTTCTTCATGGTTGACGGGAAGACAACACAAGGGTTAATTACAAGTATTTACACTCTTTACCAACTATACGTATCTAGACATTTATATTTTTCAGTTTTTTTTTTAGACGCTATATATTTATATTTATCACTCCACATGCACCCATATAAGCATTTAAGCATTTATTTAAATTCATAGAAATAATAACTTGACTTATCCGCTGTGTTTTTAATGGTTCCTGTGCTGTATTCTTTTAAACTGTGAACTTTGCACGTAATTTCATACTACAGTGCACTGTGGTAGGACAATAAAGAAATCTTTATTCTTGACTCTTAAATGTCCTTTCCCCAGCAGAGGGAGCTCCAGGATTACACGTCAAATGCGGTCATTAGAAAACACTTGAGTTGCAGAAGATGGCGCTGTTATTAGTCTGACTATAATGTCCTGACTGAAGCATGGACTGGAGTGGCAGGCTAATCCAAAGCCAGAGTACTCTTGTATTTTGTTAGCACACTTCCTGCACCAACTACCACCAAGTGTGAGCACATGATTCGACAGTTCCCAAACAGTCCAGGACACCTCAAATACAATTGGCGTGTCGACTTTTTGGTAATATTGTGCAATTTCTGAATGGTTCACCACTTTTTCACTTCTCCTTTTTGTGCTGAATGCATGCTGAACGTCAACAGCACAATGAGCCAGCATAACAAATGACCCCTTTTTTTTTTTTTTTAGGTGACCGCCACATGGAGGTCAGCTCCCTGTGGTGTAATAATATATTGAAATGGCCTGCCATGCCCTGACCAGACAGAACAAGATTTAACCAGCTCACGCCTGACTCTGGTTGTTTACCTCCAAACTTCACATGTTCAACACTACCTTCCAGCACTGCGCCAAAAGAGAAACTCAGTTGTGTTGACAGCGATGGCCTGAAGGCAGTTGAATGAAATGACTTAGATTTTCATAGTTATTCATTATAGTGAACTTTAGAAAGTATTGGCTATTGTGAGTGAAAGGCAACAGCTAACACTCCTCTGATGTTTTTGAGTATATTGTTTTTATGAAAATCACTCTCCATCAACAGTATGAGACACCTATTAATTAATCACTGAGACTGCAATACCAGTGTTACGACTATAACTGATGCATTGTCTACAGTAAATGCCTATGGTTGAGGGTGGGTGTGTCATAATCATAATCATAATCAGAAATACTTTATTGATCCCCGAAGGGAAAGTCTGTATTGCAGTTGCACAAAGTGTATAAATATCAAGTAGAAATTAAATAAAGAAATATGAGGAGTGTGGATATGTACGGTATTTACATAGTTAAAGGAATGGTATGATACAGTCTTTACATAATTAAGGAATTTTAATGGTGAACAGTAATAATAATAATAATAATAATAATAATAATAATAATGGTAGCATCAGAGTATTGCACCCATTTCAAGCCAGTGTTATTGCACAAAACTTATGTTAATACCAGTTTCAACCTCACAACACACACACACACACACTTGGGAAGTTTGGACTATATAAATGGGAACTGGGAATATATTTATACAGCGGATTAGATAAAATATTAAAAGATGCATGGCAGTGTGTCTTGCATGCTTATTTGTTTGCATGATATGCAAACAAAACAGTTACAATCACAAGTGTGGATAACTGTGAGCATACAGTACATGTAAATAATACACTCCTGCCGACCAACAAACAGACAATATTTCAGGGTATTTCTGCGATTATGATCTATAAACAATATATTATTAATTTTTAAGAACATACAATTGCAACCAAATAGGTGTTATAGTTTTGTGTCAACATAAACAATAACAGTTTGCCTTTAAGATTCTGTATGAAATATAAAGAGTATAACAAAGTCACATCTATTTACCAGGCAATTTTGCCAAGAAGTAGGAATTTTGACATTATCACGCTTCATGAACTATACGAAAATGTCTTATCTCAAATTCTGTATGCATAAAGTTAAACTTCAGACACTGACTTTTTAAAGAATACTGGATTTCTGACCCATGTGTGTCCAGAAATGTGTTTTTTTCCTTTTCTTCCAAGGGTAGAATATTCTAGGAATGTGACAGCATGGAGGGCAAACCAAATGGCATTCACGAATCCAAACATAAATAATAAGGTTTGAAATCTCGTTTGTTGACAACAAAGGCTTGGACGTGGGCCAACTGTCTGGAGTGGGAGACTGATCCAAGGACACTGACACTTTAACTGGGCACAGACAGGACAGGTGAGATAACTGTACTAAATACTTGTCAGAATGACTAGAACTGTTGGGTCCTTTATTCCAAATTATAGTGTGTTCTAGACCTACTCTATCTGTAAAGTGTCTTGAGATAACTCCTGTTATGATGCGACACTTTAAATCAAATTGAATGGAATAACAGACATTTGACATGGCACAGTGTATGCAACTGCAATCAATAAGATTTTAGGTTACACTGTTTATGAATGATTTGGTGAGGCATAATGGTGCTCTCCACCTTCCTACATTATAATCAGAAATCCACATCATGCCGTTCTGACATGCATTGTGGGAATAACAGACTTATAATGCATTTCTTATAATGACCTAGTGTGCAAATCTGAAACAACACAACTAAGCTAATAACAGTCATATAGGGCCAAATTACATTTGTTTTCCAAATCTAATAGATATATACTTCCAAAACTGAAATGTGATGACTTAGCACAAACAACACGACTACTTCAGTTAACGCCAAAGGATTTCTACACGTTTCTATGGGTGGCCAAGACATAAAGAAATGTAGTGGTAGACATTGTTGCTGGGTAAAGACTCAAACGCCCTTCGAAAAATCCTTCCTGAATGACTTTACAGGTTTGTGTACTGTCTCCACTACACACCAAATCCAGTATTTTTCCATCAAGTAGCGCGCTGGACCACGTGACCACAAAGGAAAGGAAAAAAAAAAAAAAATGCTGTCATGTTTGCATCCTCAATTGACAGCGGCGCGTGCATATTGCTCTCAAATGGCAACATTTTGCCCGCGCTACTACATTTTTTTCGTCCCCGCTCCTACTGACACCGTATATTTATGAAGTCCATAGTTCACTTTGGTACTGTTGCCCACTCGGGGAACAAATTCTCCTCCAGGTCGTTTTTCTAACCCCGTGCGTTCGTGATCATGTAACCACTCCCACTCGTGGCTGGTGGAAAATTACCAGCTTACAAGCAACAGGCAAATGAATGGTACTTGCGGTTTATCACATCATTCAACCTAACAGTGAACCTCCATATAGACACCGTCCTTTCAGCTTATATGTTGCTTTTAAAAGTAGTAACGCCTTCAGAGTATTAAGGGAATATTAGTTCTACGCCTTGTATTGTTCGCACGTGCAGTAACGCTATGTAGCATGTATATGTATAAAGGTATTATATAACTTGAGCCTTAGGAATAGCTATAAACCGTGGTCGCTTACTTATTCGCAATTCTGATAAGCGGAGTCATGTACAAGTCCATTCTGACTGCATGGGAGTCTGCCCTCTTTTTCTCTCCGGGCGGAGTGGTCGCGTGGGCGCTTGAGCGAATTGAAATAAACTGACAGCTCAGTCATTCAATAGGACACCAAGTAGGAAGTCTCCGCCGAAGCCGTAGCCAATCACAACGCGGTGTGGGCGTAACCCCAGTCCAAACTTTACGCGGCGCCATCGGCTGAAAACTAAACCGAGATGGAATCTCCCAGTCTGAACCGGTTTCAACCGGTTGCGAGTTAGTTGCTTGAGAGAGGAGAGGAGGCGCAGGCACACAACCTCTACACCGCCCCGCTGGAAAATTATTAGAGTAACGAATTAATTAGTGAATCAAGGTTTACTCAGTTTCGTAAAATGTATCGGAGTAAAATATTGTTGGGTTTGCCGTGATTGTAGTTTCAGTGGTTCTAACCAGCCAGATATCACTCATTGCTGGAGCTGGAGATAGTACTCAACGCTGCAGAAATAGGAAATCTTTTCTATCAACAGTGATACTGAATTAATCACTAGCTATATCTTTTAGCTTCTTTGGCAAACGCCACTCTTTTCAGTCAGAGCCTTGGACTTTCGGTAGGTAACTGGGATGAAGTGCAAACCTGCCACGCCGTGATTAACGTTTCTTGGCTTTTTACCTGTAACGTTACAATGAATAACCTGCATGTTGGTGTTGTTGGTATAAGTTGTGCTATATTATACTTTACGCTGCCTGTCATAATGCTTCTGAAAAGACACGCTAACGTTAATTCAGAACGCAGTAGTATCCGCGGGATAACCAAAAAGCTAGCTATCGACTGCTCGCTAGCTAGCATTTAACGTTACCGCTTTATAAGGATTAGCAAACGTTGGCTGCCAGAAAAGAGTGCTGTTACTTAACAAAATGCACGACTAACGGAGTCTACACCTTGCAAGGTTAGCTACTTGCGCGACTGCAGATGCATACGACACAAAACGCTGTATGGTTAAATCCGTGCCTCTCACCCCAGCATCATCACTCCTGTGTCTGATGTGAGCGGATGTCAAGTTGGTGTTGCTCCGTAGCTACCTAGCGGTAGCCAACGTTAACTTTAGCTCTGCGTAACGTTACTGTAAAGCATCTCGAAACTGGAGCTAGCTACTATTGGGACTAATCATGGGTGTATTAAGACCACCAACCGTCGCCTGTGTTCCTGAAGTGTAGCCGCAATAAAGAGCGCCAACTTCTCTTAACGGTGTTAAAGGAGACGGACTAAAATGAATGTATGGGCGCCCTCCGTCCCTGGTATCCTTAGTGGGAGTGGTTGCACTCAGCAGTGAATGACCCCATGTGAACGGTTTGTGCGACACACTGCTAACCAGCTAGCTAGAGATGTAGACATAGCGTCAAGGCTGGGTAACGTTAGCATTTTGTGTGAAGTACGCGAATGCCACCGGCATGACGTTACTGTTTAGCTACGTTAGTCGAGTTACAGGTAATTCTAGTAACTGCCAAGTAAGCTGCATTCATTATTCTGTTTTTTTTTTTTTAATTTATTTTTTTACCACGACTGTCCGCTACTTGTGACGCGGTCTGTTTTTGGAGGAGTGAACTCCGTCCCTTACAGATGTAAACAACGTGACGTCGCCCAGTATATCCGGCACGTGGCTCGCTTAACCTTCTTATTATGGTCGTAGAAAGAAGTGATTGATTTGTAGAAGAGAATAGGTGGACTGATCAGTAACTGCTGCCTTATTTCTAAGTTTGAATATGTTAATTAAAATGTTATTGACTTTGGTTTTTACTCAACCGTCCACAAATCAATATTAAGGCAAAATAATGTGTTGCCAGTCTGGTAAATGCCCTCCTAACACCAATACAATTAAGGTTACATTGGGTTTTCACTTATTCTTACAGTAACAGTCTAGTGTTAAGTCAGTTTGTTTTTGCTGCCTGAGTCCTACTTACTGTACTTAGGCCCTAAGTAGATACTCCATGCTTTCCTTTCGATACGTTTTGAACAGTGACAGACTTGTGACACCATGAGCTTAACTTCTTAATATGACTGCTCACTGGTGGGTCTAGGGGGATGTTTAGTAGTCAGCTGTTTGGAATTGTTTCTAAACACACCGTTCACATGACTTTGCCTGTTAAATGTGTTCTGTGCACTCATGACCCCTCCCTCTGCTGTCCTTGTTGCAGAGCTCTATGCCAGCAATTATGACAATGTTAGCAGACCATGCAGCACAGCAGCTGCTGGACTTCAACCAGAAACTGGATATCAACCTTCTGGATAATGTGGTGAACTGTCTATATCATGGGGTGGGGCCAGGTATGTTGTGAAACATATACAAATGCTTAATAAACCATCTGACACAAAGTGTGGGTGAGAGAAACATACTTATGTCTGGAGTAAGAATTGAACATGTTTGATATTAACCAAGATGTTTTTCTATGCCACAAGTTCTCTTTATCCCACACCTGACTAAAGCTCACTGTATGATAATTCTTCCAGTTTCCGCACATCCAAGTTTAGAAATCACTGTTGTCTTGTTTTAAAAAAAAAGCATTTCTCTTTCTGGTACCTCAGTGTTTCATCTAAAGTGTAATTCCTATTTGTATTACAGCAAAGAATGGCACAAGAAGTGCTGACACACTTAAAAGAGCACCCGGATGCCTGGACCAGAGTGGACACCATCCTCGAGTTCTCCCAGAACATGAACACCAAAGTAAGCTAGCTCCAGCCCAGAAAACATTGGTGGAACAACACTTACTTGTGCTTTGAGGAAGTGTATGCTATTACATATACAATTTTGTGAAATGAAAACTAAAACAAAACAAACCATTCCACAAAGCCACAGTGGTTTGCTTTAAATGATATAAAGTATGCTATTTGGTGGATCTTTTTATTAAAAGCAGCTCTATGCACTGTTAGTGCATATTTAGGGTGCACATGGCCCCAGCAGAAGTTGCATACATAGTCCAGGCCGTATTGGCATCATGCCCTAGCTCTTGAGCTATGCATGATGTCTGTACCTTCTGATAAAAGATATTCTTTTGGATCTGACCCTACCAGATGAACAATTGACTTTGTCTGTCAACTCCCGGTGGCAATCCAATACTAAATAAACCGTTTAAGATTCTTTCCTGTTGGGTTTGAATGGGATTGAGCCCCTGTTATTTTATCGATCTTTCTTAATCATACCAATCCTATTAGCTATATTTATTTTGGTACCCGTTTGATTTGTTAATATGAAGCCAGCAGGGATGCTTGTCTCTATCTAACTGCAGGAATGCAAATTTGAAGCAGTTTTCATAATTTATTTATGTAATTTAGATTAATTAAACAAACAAAAAACCTTCTAAAATAAATGCGTTACTCCTGCTTTGCTTGTCATTCAGCTTACAAATGTCAACGTCAAGTAGGAAAATAGAATGAGCTTTCCCAAACCCAGTACTAGTAAGATATATGGGCAAATCTGCATGACCAGGTGTCGGTTGTATGTGTAGGCTCTTACTTGTTGTTTGAGATCCAACGCATCAGTTAACAGTAGAAGAAAAAGAAAACACATCTGCAGCCAAATATATTAAGTTTGAGTGAACTCACACTTCCAGCACATCATCAAGGTCAGCAACACCGGAGCCCTGTGCCCACAGCATGGGCTCTGATCCTCTATGGCAGTTATCCTGACTTTTCAGCATACAGTGCTGTTTTTTTTTTTATTATTACATTTTTTTTTATTAATGAATAGCCGCAATAAATTGGTTTCTTGATAAATCATTTACGTTTTTTTTTTTTGTAAAGTTGTCCATTCCAATATCTGTACAGATAAGTGTACATTGTGCCCCTCCTTTGCACCGATACAGCTGATGAAGCAAACTGCCTGTGAATAGTGAACCCAGTGAGTCTGTCTTCAGACACACACAGGGATTCACAGTTGTATTAACAAATTGACTATGCTATTTAAAATAAGCAAGCCTAAAATGAGCGAGCCTAATCCATACATCTAATGGAAAATTGAAAAAATAAATGTATGTACCGAGATGAAATAAAGAGCAATGCATCCACGCCTTCCTCAAAGTACACAGCGTGACATTTGCCTTTTTTCATTTTTGCTTGCCTGTGAGTGCTTTTAACACTGACATTCATTACTAATGTCTAAGTTGATGTATCAACAGTACCTTTTCTAGTTTTTAGTCTAGTTTTAACTTAGTAATTTGTCAAGAAATAAGGGCATTAGAGGAGAACGGAAACAATTTATCTTGTTTCATTAGTTTAAAAAGTGCATAATTTTAAAGCACTTTGAACATTTGGCTTTTTTAAGTCACTACATCAGTTATAATATTTGGAAAAAAATGTAATGAATTCAAGCTGTGAATATTTGATATTAATCACAATGTTCCTTTATGTTCATGGCTTGTAATAGGAAGAAAAGGGGTGTGTCATCCTGTGCATCATGACACAGCTAGGCTTTGACGGCAGGCCTCCACAAGGTCTACCCTTTTTAAATTCCCTTTGACTGAATTCTGTTCATCCGTTTCTATTGCATCTGTTTCATTGGACAGAGGGAGGGTGCAGGCTGCAGTCACTAGGCTCCATTGTAGAGAGACAATTTGTTGATGGCTTAATTTCACCTGTAGGGATCATGGCTCTGTTCCCGCCCCAGCCTTCTCTACTTCTACAGTGCATCCTCTTACTCCTCTCCCCTCCATTCCCCTCAGTTCTTCAGCCAAGACCCTTTAATAATGTGCTTTTGCCAGCTAAAAAGTTGCAAAACATTTGGCAGTTCACTGTTCATAATGTTTATCTTCATACCTCTTGTGGTGGTTTGTGCTAAGTGTGGCAGTTAAAGGTGAAACACCATTGACAGGTGTCACTTGAAGTACTGCAGTCAGTGTGCCTGTAAAGAGATTTCACCTTTAATCTTCCAGCATCCATTGTCTGTAGCACTTTGTTAATCCTGCTTTAATAACATCATATACTGCCATTTATTTTATTATTTTTTGCAATCATTGTACTCTTCAAATGATGATCCCTACAGTTGAAAGAGTCAGTTAAAGTAAAGCTAGGTCAACAACTAACTTGTGAATAAAATGTTTTTTTTCTTTCTTCATGCCTCACTATTAAGCAGAAATTAATACAGGGCATAACCTGTGGTTGGTCTTGCTGTTCCTTATGACACACCAGTTAAAGGGATCTGATTGAGACTTACCTAAGACGTGAACCCATAATCCATATTTTAGTGTCGGAAAAATTGAATCCCATGGTTTAGGGTTGGGTATTGAGATTTTCTTTGTTTTTGTTCAGATTCTGCTTATTGATTCTATTCACTAATTGCTTGTTCTTGACAAAGAACAAATTGTGAAGGCGAAACTCCCTTTATTTTCAGTGGATTTTAGGGTGTAATCAAAAGTCACTGGTCATAAATGACAAGGTATTCTTTGATTGTAAAGACAAGACAAAAATAGATGTATATGTATATGATCATATTATCCCTGTTTTATATGGACCCGGTAGCATCAGCTGACTAAGGTGCGCTAGGATTACATCTGGAGACCTTGAAAACGCTGAATTCTTAATGGGTGTTTAGACCAAAAATTAAAAGAAAAGCCCTGCGTTAAAACAAAAGTGCATAGTGCTGCGCTGGTGGGGGGGGGGCCTGTTGCTTCAGATACCTGTGAGAGTGAGCAGGGGCGTAGCAAACAATTCTGGGCCCTGTAGAAAGGCGTTTCCTATAGGCCCCTCCCCGCATCCATAGCAATTAATTCTACATTTATATTACAAACGGATCTACAAAGAATTTGCACTTGTACATATTTTATTGACCACCGCCCCACCTTGTCAAGACCACATAAAAAAAAAAAAAAAACAATTCTCGATACCCAACCCTACATAGTGTCTGTAGCCTCGGTAAAAGAACATTTAACATAGACCTTGTTATGTCTTCTAGACCATTACACTCACCCTCGGATAGCCAAAGCTGGTTAATGGATTGTTGTATTTTTCTGCTGTCTTTTGCTGTCTGGTGTGATGCTGGGAGAAACAGCAGGACTTCTGCAGTGTTCCAGCTAAATGCTGCTTGTAGAGATTAAAAAAAACAAACTACAAGTGAATTTTCTGCATACTACAAAATCTGCATGAAAGATGTGGTACAGTCCAATTTAATTTAGAATGCAAGTTATTACAGAATGGTCCACTTCATACTGTTTTTGGTTAGTATTGAAATGATTACAATGCTTGTTGAGTGTTATGATAGCTTTAGCCTAATGCTTCTTTCTCCCTCCTTGCATGTTACAGTACTATGCTCTTCAGATTCTGGAAACGGTTATCAAAACAAGATGGAAGATTCTTCCCAGGAATCAGTGTGAAGGTAAAGATTGTGTTTGTGCTCTAAATCACAACATGTGTTCATTGTGTCAGTGTGAGTGTCTTGTTAAATGTTGTGACGTGCGGTTGCCAAGTTGAGGAGTGTTCCTCCACTAAGCATGCTGGTTTGTTTTCTGCTCGACTGGCTTACACTGGCTGCTGCAAGGCGAGCCAGGTTGGATTCTGCACTGTAGCAGTGGCTTTAGAGAGGAAACAACCAAAACAAAGCACTGATTAAAAAAAAAGATAAATAATGTAAAAATGATTTTTATGTGACAGTATTTTTCAAATTACTCTAATGGCATATGTTTGTACATTCCCAGTGTTTCTTCAACCCGTTCATCTTTTTGTACCTAGAGGAGAACGATGGACAGGTTATTGGCATGGAATGGTCCCTGCCACCGCAACTACTGCAAGGAGTTGCCAGCCGGAGATTTTCAAATCGTACACATATGGGCTTTACTTAGGCTACATTTACTTTGCTAACTTTTGGTTTTGGAATGAATATCTTTGTCTACATTTACAACTGGCATTCACATTGCTCTGCTCAGAGCCTCTAAACCGGAATTTGAAAACACGTCTGACCCCGTTTTTGGTTTGGACTCTGCGGGGTAGTGTTGCCGTCTTCAATGGTCGCAAACAGAGACTCTTCACCAGTGTTGGGCAAGTTACTTTTAAAAAGTAATTAGTCACAGTTACTAGTTACTTCTTCCAAAAAGTACCTAAAGTACATACTCAGTTACAAATTATAAAAGTAACTAATGCGTTACTTTCAAGTAAATTTTTAAATGCTCAAATGTGACCCCACCTCCACCCCTCTTTAACGGAACATAAAATGCACGTGCATGTTCAATTATTTATGGTAAATCTGAATATTATAAGGAAATGGACACGTAATACAGTACTTTATCAGAAACTGTACACACTTGTTTGTTGTGTGTCCGACTATGCATGCTTTCAAACACCCGCCTGTCTCAACCTCTGATTGGCTCATTATGAAATTTTACTTAACCCCAGCCAATCGTCAGCATGTATGCGCTTGTCTCGTGCACGGCCCACTAACTAAGGAAGAACAGAAGACTCTGCCTCTCGGTTCAGAGATCTAGTTGGTCTGATGAAGGAAAAAAAAAAACAGCTTCAATTATAGAATCGCGCCGCATTTTTTGGCAGTAACGGCAACAGAGTTCTGAAGATGGGGAGAGTAATCGATTACTTATTACTGACAAAAGTAACGCTGTTATTTTATAACGGCGTTATTCCCATCACTGCTCATCACGTCACGTACTCTGAGACTAAGCTACTAATAATACCATGGCAGCTACCAGCAAAGGGCGGAGTATACATGCCGCCTCCTGTTTAGCCCCGGCACGCGCAGCCCAGTGTACGAGAAGGTTGATGAGAGATCTGGTTCGGGGACGTTAGTTTAAACGGAGATTAGTTCTTCTCCTGGAGTAAAACACTTGTGTGCACAAAGATCTCTTTTGGCTCAAAACGCTGCTTGAAAACCAAAACGTAGCAATGTAAGTGTTGCCTAAATGCCAATTCTACTTTATCTCTACATTAGCTACATTATCTCAACATTCCCCTTTTTTCTTAGTTTCAACACCAAATTTATTTTACTTTTGTTACAACCTACTGCTTCATAAATGTTATGAGGTTTTTTCAAGAATATGAAAACGGGGTGGGATGAAAATTGTCTTAAAAGATTTTGGTTGGAGCAAAAAGCAATTTATTATGAAATTAAGTTAAATCATGTTCAAATCAATTGACTCTGCCTCCCTCCATTTTTTTCCCCTATTATTTTGCTAAAAATATTTTTTGCCATTGACCTAAGACTTCCCTGCTTCTGACCGTAGATGCCTGAATTTTGTTCAAGTGGCAAACCCAGTGCAGGGCGACCGGCAAGTATGTCTTTTCCCCCTTGTGTCAGAGTATTGCCTTGTTTTCGGCTCCGCTCACCACACGCCAGCACATCATTTCCAGAATACAGATACAGTCTAGTAACAAATGCGAGGGAGCTGAAAACCCATTTTTTAAGATGCTCTGCTCACATTGACAATCTTGACTGTCTATATAAACTACCTGGGGCAATGTAACTTTCACTGAACTGACCACAACGTTTGCCCTATAGAAGTTCAGTGGCAGGTGCAGCCCACATCAATGTGTGTGTCAAGTGTGTAAATGGAGGACAGGGTTAAGATTGGTTACATTCAGCTAGTTATGAGCCGGCAGACGGCAACTCGTGTTGTCACGATGTGTTTCGCTTTCCACACGGCATTGGTGCATGCTCACGCTGTCTTTGTGATATCTTTGTGTTTTTGCCAGGTATAAAAAAGTATGTTGTTGGTCTCATTATCAAGACTTCATCAGATGCATCAAATGTGGAGGTGAGTAAACCTGAATTACTTTTTTTTGTGTGTGTGTGTGTGTGTGGTAATTGTTGGACTTGTAATTAATACCATGGAAGTTGACAGAACTGATAAGAATCAACTGAGCTGCATATAACAAAAAATATTCTGCTGACATGATAATTAATTAAGCTCTGTTGCAAAGTTAAATCAACATAAACTATATCATTTTTCAAAAGGATTGCACAGTCTCAGCCTGTCGTTTTACTCCTCACTGCCGAGGCTATGCTCATTCTGTTGGCATTTGGCGCTGACGGCCGTATTTACAAATCTAGTGAATCTTCCGTCTTTTTTTGTTGTTATTTTACATCGGAGCAGCCAGTCCCAGGACGGCCATGAGTAATGTTGGTAACCATAGTGCTGTGTCACCCAGACCAAACATGGGGACTTCAGCTGCTTTTAAAAGAGTTTTCCGCCAACTTGACCACTTAAAGAACCAGAGGGTTGAGTTGTTCAGAGCTTTATCCTATCTATCCAACTTTTTATGCAATCTCTGAGATAATCACCAGCAACTTTCAGAACATTAGTTTGCCCATCTTTACCAAAGTTATACGTTCAACATTTAATCTAAATGTTCCCTTTAGTCCCTAATAAAATAATAGTAGCAGTACTGTTACTGTGGATTAAAACTAAACTGGCAGTTAAACCAGAAATGAGCGAGACAGTGGACACCAGAGCTTAGCTGAGGATAAGGGTCAGGTCTGGTGAAGGTAAGTAGAAAAAGAACAAAGTTGAGAGCTATTGCACGGTCTGTATAACTTATGCCACCACTTGACTTTTAGTATTTAATAACTAACTCACTTGATGTTGGAAAGCATCCCTCATTGGACAGACGAATCAAAGGTTATTTGGATTATTGAATCGGCCAAGTTGACCAGACTGTTTGAGCAGTAATTGGATTTGAACTGAGGTTTTACATTTAGTCACAGTACAAGCATTCTATAAATGGTCTGTTATCCAAAACGGCACTCATACATAATTTGCTGCAGTGTAACGGACGGTATTATATTAGTATGATTTCATCACTTACTGTTCTGTAGGCTATACTTTCAGGATACATTCAATTCATGAAGTTTATTTTGAAATTGAATTAACCAGTCTTAAGGCGTCTTTTACAAACACACACGTTGATACTCCCTAATGACAAGACACACTTACTGTATCTACTTTGATTCTTCCAAAACATGAAATGTCAAAATGGAATAATTAACATTTAATCATGTTTATCACTTTTTGTCTCACTTCAACTTCCAAAATGACATGTTTAATGCTGTGATGAAATGATAGAAGTCTGTGTTCTGAAACTGAGATGGTATGACTAACATTCATCTCTTTATTTTGTTGTTGTTGTTTTTTTTAGAAAGAAAAGGTGTACATTGGAAAGCTGAACATGATCCTTGTTCAGGTAAGCCTTCAATACTAATGCAAAGGTTTTTTTTAAATTAATCAGTATTGTCTAATAAGACCATTAATGGAATCCATCACTCTAATTGTACTCTAGACACACCTAATTGTACTCTGTTAAAACCCTGTAATGTTTTCCTAGTACCACAATGTTGTATGGGAGTGAATTTTTCAGATGCACAAAAAAGTGACAAAAAACAGTTCCAATGAAGTTCTCCACATTGACAGCAAGCGAGTACGCCAGAGCAGGAAACCCGTTCTAGCCAGCTACTTGCCTTCCACTCAGTTCCTAGGACAATTGAAAGCCACTGACGAGTAATAAAGCACGTAATGAAACAGTCCATGAAATATACACTGTACAAGAATTTGTACAAGTTTTACAATGCAAGATTTGGCGTTAACGAGGTAACTTGAGGTTCAACCCAGGGTTTTGTGTATCACAACGGTGGATCACTTGTTACCGGGTTGAATTGCCTTGGTAACTTGTGCTGAACACCTAACCTGGTCGGGAGCAGGTTAGTTGGAGATTAGAGATCAACTAATGGTCATATCATAACGGCGTCACCGTTCTTAGAAGATCAGCTGGACCTCGGTGTACAGATAGAGAGGGAGAGGTGCACTCAGAAAAGTTAGAACATTTAGAGACCGATAACCCGGTTAACATTCTCTGATGGGTATCTTTATGAAAGATTTTCAGCGGAGGGGATTACGTATCTTTGTCGGCTTCTTGAGCCGTGTGTTGTGTTGCCAATGCGCACATCTGTTGAATTAGGTTTCTATATTTTTTATCTGCTCTCACAATCCCCTCCCACTGCCAGGGTTGTAACTGAAATATTAGGCTAAAGCAACGACAGTTATGGAAAGGACAAGTGTAATTCTGGTCAGATGGTTTCCTGACTGATGGGGAAGTGATATTGATAAACCTTGTAATTTACGCATTTACAGCAACTGTATTGCTTTTTGCGTGTAAAACCGTGTTGTTCTTCATATTTATGTAGCATTATACTTTGCTGTTCTTATGTAAAATATGCAGCTCTGGTAGCTCCATGTTTGTGATAGGTCATATAAAGCAAACACCGCCTCTTTTATGTGAATGCTGGGTTGGGAAGCCCTGGGCGGATTGAACTAGCTGTTAACCACCGTTGTGACACAGCTTGTGCAGGACCGCTGCTTTTAGGTTAGGTGAAGCCAGGTAACTGAGAGAAATCTAGGGCATGTTGCTTTTGATCGGTAGTACAGGCCTCTGGGGTCCTACTGGAAAGTGAATTTGTCTTGTTTGTATTACAAAGTAGATTTAGCAAAATATCAAATTATAGCTCACCGGCTGCTGCTGGACATCCCTGAGTCAAGGTGGTTTGTTAGTTTCACACAGGTCAACTTGTCATGGTGGTTACTAAGTGTTGATTAAAACATAGGTGTTTCATGACTCTAAATTATTATTTATAGAAAACAGATGAAGCCCCCGATTTCAGGAAACTGGAAGTGAAAATGTAAACTAAAGACTCTTAACCAGTGATTTCATTTTAATTCCATTGCTTGGTGTGGATTATGAATGAATGGCTTTTCTGTAGCTACAGTGAGCAATCCAGTGATTAACTCGTACAAAATGTATTAGTCTTTTCACCGCATACACTACCTCTAAACGTAACAGTTTAGCACATCTGTATGAATGTGAAACACACATTTCAAATAAAAGAGATGACTATGCTGGCAGTTTGTAGAATTTTAGGCTAACTGTGTTTGAGTGTGTTACTGCTGCCTCATCTTTTGCAGTGATCTTTTTTAACCTGAAGATGTCACTCTTAATCTGTCTATCTGACTCAAAAACTGTCTGACGTCGACGTTTTATTTTGCTTTGCTAAGAAAGGTGGCTAACTGAGTAAAAGGACCCAGGAGTATCTAAGTGGCAACCATGAGAGCTGGTCGAATTCTCTAAATGCTTAAGAAAGGTTTTTCTTATCTTCATTAGCACAGGGTAAACCGGACCATCTGTTTAAAGTGACGCACCATTTGGCTGGTAACGAAAACAAAACATATGCTTATCTTGCATAAATTTAACAATAATTTTCATACAGTCTTACTTATTGAGATTAATGTGGATAAGGTGGAGTGGAAAAGAGGGTGAGCGTGAGC
Source organism: Etheostoma spectabile (assembly GCF_008692095.1). Lineage (NCBI taxonomy): Eukaryota > Metazoa > Chordata > Actinopteri > Perciformes > Percidae > Etheostoma > Etheostoma spectabile. The sequence continues at coordinate 21,753,826 of NC_045749.1, read as the reverse complement.
AACCTTTCTCAATGTGACAAGTAAACAACCACTTAATTTCACCTTTTGTGACTGGTAGCCTTTATTCCTTGTGTATTTTAACTTTAACCTTTGTAATGAGTCTTATTTTTCACCAGGCTGTCACCGTTTTTATAGTTTGCATTAAAGAACACCATCAAACGCAGAAGGCAAAGTATCTAAGTTAAGCTTTTAATAGTTAATCTTGGCAATATTGTAGTTTCACCACGGCAGACCCGCGTCAATAAGTATGTCTTAATAATATGATTTAGCCGAGTGCAAGCTCACTGTGATTCTCCTAGCATCACGTTTGTCTGTGTTTTTGTCCTTATGAATTCTCCTACACGTCTTACCTTGACCTCATGATGATTTTCATCAAGGTCAATGAAAGGTGTTTAGAGAAAGACATAGGATGTCATTTTGTTTTGCCTTTCTACCGCAGCCAAGTTCAGCTTAGTTCATGATTCCTTATTAAAACTGCATACTAATTCTCCTTGAATGTTTTAAGGCAAGCCAGACGATGTTTATTAATTGTCGGAGTGGCCTCATGATTGTAAAGAGGATTGCCGTGAAGAGAGAAAGCTGCAGGAGAAGCAGTGTGTTTGTCTGTATGGAAACATTATGATATAAGATCTAGTCATTATTAATGTAGCATATTTCTAATCAGCAAAGAGACACAACAACAACAATTAAACACAAATACAAGTACAAAACAACATATTATATAATAGGTTGAGTCAGTGATGATTGTGCCCTTACTCCAGGAAAGTGTTGAGACCTGTAAAGGCTGTTCACTGCTGTGTGACAAATTAGTCCAGACCACTACAGGACGCAATCCCGAGTAATTGAGAGTCATACTGTATCGAAAAGGTCTTGATTTGGAGAAATCGGACCACAGAAGTGTCCACTCTCTGAATTTTGTGTGCGCGTGTGTGGTATATTCGCATGAGGGAGACAGAGATTGGTTGACTGGCCACATGAGTGACTGCATTAATGCCATAGAGAATGAGTCACTGCCTGCATCAGCTGAGCCTACGTTGTTTTGGTCTGCAGGGACTGTAGCGCTCCAGATTCCACACTCGTCCTCACTCTGGAGGCTGTGTTTAAATGTTTGTGTCGGATTTGTGATTTCTTTAACACACTTTTACATTCTAACTGTTTTACTACTGTACGATCATAGAAAGAAACAGGGCCACATGCCTGACTTGACATTGGAAGGAGGGATCATGATTTTTAGCAAGAGTCACAGATCAATCCCCTTAATATTTTTATTTTCAGATCACTATTAGTCTCAGTGGGAAATGTCACTGTCGTGTAACACCAGCATGTGTGTGTTTGTTCCCCCTGTGTCTATAGATCCTCAAGCAGGAGTGGCCCAAGCACTGGCCCACCTTCATCAGTGACATCGTTGGAGCGAGTCGTACCAGCGAGAGCCTTTGTCAGAACAACATGGTCATTCTCAAGCTTCTCAGCGAGGAGGTCTTTGATTTCTCCAGTGGCCAGATGACCCAGGTCAAAGCCAAGCACCTAAAAGACAGGTCAGCATGCTGCATCTTCACAAACCTCTGGAAGCACAATCATGTTAATTGTCAAATGTGTAAAAAATTAGCTTTGTAGGCATTGCTAAATAAACCTACAGTGGGATCTATGTATTTGAGTAATTATAATTTAAGACAGTTCTTTACCCTTGAAACTGGTAAAGTAAAACTAGTAGAACTAATGTAAAATAAACGTGTGTGTCAGTTTTGGGGGTTAAATTATGGAATGAACTTAATGAGTTAAAAATATGTACGTCTGAGTTTCAAAAACGCTTTAAAATCTAAATGAATGGTTATGAAGTTATTTGAAGGATTTGGGTTTGTTTAGTTCTGTTGGATTTTGGGGTGATTCAACAGGGGTTATGGGGTAGGATAGGCAAAACTAAGCCTTGGCTTCAGCCTAGTCCTTTTTCAGTTAGCTAAAATAAAATTCATCATCATCGCCATTGATCCTACTAAGGGTTTTGCGATATACCTGTATTGACAATAACCATGATATATTTGTTAATTAAATATTGATAACATGTTAATACACATATGATATTTTTTTTTAATCCGGCGCAAATATTGTATACTGTAAACTAGCTAGCTAGCTAATCCAATTTGTAGCAGTGGTTACTACAGTTGAGACACGGCACCAGCTGCGCCAAATCATGTTGGATGAGACGACAGAATAATTATTTTTCTTTTTTTCTACAGTTATGGTTGATTAGACTCTCTCTCCCTTACCCTCCCCTTATTTTGAATTATTGCGTGTAATTTATTTGAAGAAAAAAAACGGGATATTGCGCTTATATTTTCGTGAATTCTTTTGGCCACAACAATAAAGTGTAGTGAAGATCGCTAAAATGATAGTATCAGTATGTGTGGTAACCATCCAGTATATTATATAATATAGACATTTCTTCTTTTATTTCAGCATGTGCAACGAATTCTCACAGATATTCCAGCTTTGCCAGTTTGTCATGGTATGCAAATCTTTATCTCTTACGTTTTAGCGTTAGCGTACAACCATTTTTCATCAGTTACGCACCAGTATTTGTCCTTCAGCTATTTGTCATCTCATTGGTTGCACCTTAGGAAAATTCCCAGAATGCCCCACTGGTCCACGCTACTCTGGAGACCCTCTTACGTTTTCTCAACTGGATTCCTCTGGGGTACATCTTTGAAACCAAACTGATCAGCACATTGGTGTATAAGGTATGTATGCAGATGCACACAGTGTCACGTAACAATTAGACTTGAATGATCACAATAAGTTGTTTGCAAAAACAAAAATCCCTGGATTTGTTGGCAGTTGTGAAGGAAAGCATCTGCCAAGCAAGCTTAAACCTACTACAAATAGTTGCTAGTTACACACACAAATTGTTCTTTAACTAAACATCTGTTTAAACTGTTTCCAGTTCTTGAACGTGCCCATGTTTCGCAATGTGACACTGAAGTGCCTCACAGAGATTGCCGGTGTGAGTGTCAGCCAGTATGAGGAGCAGTTTGTCACACTCTTCACCCTGACCATGTGTCAACTCAAACAGGTGCGCTAGGCTAGAAACGCAGTGCTCAGGTTCCCATTTCTTGTTTTAAAGATGTCAATTGAGATTTCATTCTTGATCCATGTCTGTGCAGATGCTGCCTCTGAACACCAACATTCGTCTGGCCTACGCCAACGGGAAAGATGACGAGCAGAACTTCATCCAGAACCTCAGTCTGTTCCTCTGTACTTTCCTAAAAGAGCACGGGCAGCTCATTGAGAAACGGCTCAACCTCAGAGAAACATTAATGGAGGTAAGAGAGAATAATGTTGACACAGGGACACGGTGCTGTGGTTTAACGGCTTGTTTAGACAGGCTGCATAGGAGAAAATAGGACAAAAATTCCTCAGAGTAAACAAATAGAAGTCTTGTGTAGGTAACTGTGTCCATTGTCTAATGGTTCCCTTGGTCATCTCACAGGCCCTGCACTACATGCTGCTGGTGTCAGAGGTGGAAGAGACTGAGATCTTCAAGATTTGTCTGGAGTATTGGAACCACTTGGCTGCTGAGCTCTACAGAGAAAGTCCCTTCTCTACATCCACGTCCCCCCTGCTCTCTGGCAACCAGCACTTTGACGTGCCACCACGCAGACAGCTCTATCTCCCTGTACTCTCCAAGGTACGACACACAGCCGCTTCATTTGCATTGTCTGCTTTGCCACTTGATGACATTTACATACACGTTGATGTTAAATGATGCAATCTCATTTATTAATGCATTGTTGTAGTTCAGTTTGTCAAAGAAACATTTCTTACTTCAAGTTCAAGACTGCACAGCAATTAAGTGTTTAGTAGGTGCAGAAGGGTTTCAGTAGTCTTAGCTCGCAGTCATATTAGAATCCATTGGCACTGGTCAAGCAACAGGTGGCTGCTAAACTGCTGCCAAAAGATTTGCGAGTTGCAATGTTACTGAATATCAGAAGCGGTAAGTACAGCAAAATAAAAACCGACTTTTTTCTCTTTGATTTATAATTTACATTCCATAACACATTGTATGTGTGTATATAACCATAAGACATCGTGTGTGTGCGTGGTGTGGCGTGTGTGCGTGGTGTGGCGTGTGTGCGTGTGTGCTGTGTGGTGTGTGCGTGTGTGCGTGTTGCGTGTGGTGTGTGTCGTGGTGTGTGCGTTGTGGTCGTGCTGTGTGGTGCGTGTGTGTGTGTGTGTGTGTGTGTGTGTGTGTGCTGTGTTGTGCGTGTGTGTGTGTGTGTTGTGTGTGTGTTGTGTGTGTGGTGTGGTGTGTGGTGTGTGTGTGTGTTGTGTGTGTGTGTGGTGTGTGTGTGTGTGTGTGTGTGTGTGTGTGTGTGTGTGTGTGTGTGTGTGTGTGTGTGTGTGTGTTTGGCACACACACCTCTGTACTACTGCTCTCCACTGTGTGGTATTCATCCGACAATAGTCCTTTATTTATGGTGCCTCACTTGAATTACAAGCTAATGTTACTGTAAGGTTAATCCATCCACCTACCCATCCATCCATTCACCCATCCATCCATCCATCCACCCACCCACCCTTCCATCCACTTGCTGTGTGTACACCCTAACAGGCGTTTATCTCTTGTGACAGGTGCGTCTGCTAATGGTAAGTCGGATGGCCAAGCCCGAGGAGGTATTGGTGGTGGAGAATGACCAGGGAGAGGTGGTCAGAGAGTTCATGAAGGACACCGATTCCATCAACCTCTACAAGAACATGAGGGAAACCCTCGGTAAGATTTAGTAATAACAACCTCTAAGTCCACTGCCATTATATTTAGCATCATTGTTCTTGGACACAAACATGCAGTGTTTGAAGCTGTGGTAGGCATTTTATCTTTGGCGTCCCTGGGCAACAATTCCATAATAATCTTTCAGCTTGGTTTGTATTCAGGCTTTTGGAAAATGTTATTACATTTTATTACATTGTTTTTATAGAAAACATTTTCTGAAATACTATAACAACCTCAAACTAAAGCACACATTAAACATACACAAACCTTACCTTAAATTGTGCAATTTAACTTTCAGAACTACAAGTTTCAACCTGATACTGATCTGTATATAGGCATACTGTATATGTTAAAGATACATTGTGTATGAATTTCTCCCATCTAGCAGGGAAATTGTATGACAACTAACTGAATTTCACTTTCTAGCGCCTGCCAGGGAAATCACGACATATATGATTACATTTATGTTCCAAGGTAGACAATCCTTTTTAATCATTGACGCGAGGAAAGCAGAAATGGAAAGCTTAAATTTCATGCCAATTGCCATTGTGGAAGGGCAATACAGATTTTAATAATGAACAACCACAAACATTACACAATGTAGCTTTAATATTAGTTATTCTAAATCTATTTTCATTTATATATTTTATTACAATGACACACAGCTCTGTTACACTATCAGATGCTACTAGGTTGTTGATTGGTAGTTGTTGTTTTATCGTCCATACATCTCTGATTTAGCTTGTGTCGGGTCCGCTTCTTAGACGATTAAGTTAGACTCAATGTTTTCTGTTGAGATGCTGAAGCACTGACGTCATGCTCTTAGTGCGGTAAGCTAGTTTGATTTTGCAGTAGACACACTGTGCAGAGTGTTCTTTTTAATTACATTTGAACTGATTCCAAACTTTGGACACTTTCTGTTGTTTTCTCCAGCCTATCTCTTCTCTTAGCCCCTTACTTGCTTTTCTTAATTTTGTAATCAAGCTTGATGTCTATCAGGCTGGCGGGGTAACAGAATACAGGAACAACATTACATAATTAACAAGGCGGAAGTGCGGAAGTCTGCTTTTCTCAGACCAAGTGAATTACAGAATGCTGAAAAATGATTATTGAAATTTTTGCCCAACGACACCAAAAGTAAACAGTGCCTACAATAGCTTTAATCAGATTACTGATAAGTTTAGTGCACATGCACACATATTACAATCCTTCACAAGTCTCACAAAACAACTCTGGTCTCGAGTGAACCCATAAACCAACTTTTGCCAATACGTTAGCATGGCCTCTTATGTTAGTAAAAAAAAAAAAAATTGCTTTCACTGGGTGGAAATTTGGTCATTGTTTTGTGTTCAAAGCAGAAAAGGGGACTTAACTGTGCATTACCCATGCCCATATTTGGTATTGAGGTCATCCAAAATTAACTGGAAAGTAATCATGTTAGGTTACTTTAATACTGTTATATGTGGATTAGATTACTAACTACATTTTTTTAAACAGGAAATTAATTGTATCGGAATACATTTTTTAAGTGACCCTCCCAACCATGATGCTAACACTCTTTACTACTCGCTGCTTGTAACATTTGTTACCAAAAACAGATTGATCAAAAATGATTATACAGACTCGAGGCTCATAGAATTATACTGCTGGTCAGTTTGGGTTTAATGGATATATTGATCCGTTTCAGTTTCCACACTGGCAAACCATTTTTACTGTCTGTTCATACACTTTTTTTCTACCATACGTTGTACACATTCTGATTATACAAATCTACTTTGTGCCATCCTACAGTGTACTTGACTCACCTGGACTATGCGGACACAGAACGCATAATGACAGAAAAGCTTCACAACCAGGTGAACGGCACCGAATGGTCCTGGAAGAACCTCAACACATTGTGCTGGGCCATCGGATCCATCAGTGGGGCCATGCACGAGGAGGACGAGAAGAGGTTCCTGGTCACTGTCATCAAGGTACAAAAAAAGGGACCAACATGCTCATTGTTGTAGCACTTTACTTTTAAACAGCTCAAGAAATATGAGTTTAGATATAAAAAGTAAAATTACTGACTTCAAAAATGCTTTAACATTATAATTCAAATTCCAATTAATCATTTAAAGCTGCTCAGTTTAAAAAATGATTGCAGTTCATCATAACCTTTCTGGTCAGGTCACGTGTTTATTGACACCACTTTGATGTTGAATGATTTTTCAGGCGATTCTGACTAATCACTGACCCCAGGTCGTGTGAATGATTTTTGAAAACCCCTTTTCTTTTGTCTCAGGATCTGCTGGGTCTGTGCGAGCAGAAAAGAGGAAAGGACAACAAGGCCATCATAGCCTCCAACATCATGTATATTGTTGGCCAGTATCCACGCTTTCTCAGAGCCCACTGGAAGTTCCTCAAAACGGTGGTCAACAAACTCTTTGAGTTCATGCATGGTGAGAGGTGGTTTGGTTTTGGAAAGTGTAATGCTTTGGTGTGAATTTGTTGGATCTCAGATTTTGAAATTATGCCAATTTTGAGCCAACTTATCATCCCCCATGCCCCTTCTTCATCAGAGACCCACGATGGTGTTCAGGACATGGCCTGTGACACGTTCATCAAGATCGCCCAGAAGTGCCGGCGCCACTTTATCCAGGTGCAGGTGGGAGAGGTGATGCCCTTCATCGACGAGATCCTCAACAACATCAACACCATCATCTGTGACCTCCAACCTCAGCAGGTCAGCAAATGCATGCTCATTATCATTTTCATTACGTCTAGAGACGCATCACAATGGTGCAGAGTACACAGAGAATTAGCATTAGCACGATTCTGCTTGAAAAGGATTTCTCTTATTTGCCTTTGCTGATAAGTCTTCCTGTTTGTGTGCAGGTGCACACGTTCTATGAGGCCGTAGGTTATATGATTGGGGCCCAGACAGATCAGGCTGTTCAAGAGCACCTGATAGAAAAATACATGCTGCTGCCCAATCAAGTGTGGGACAGCATCATCCAGCAGGCTACTAAGGTAAGAGAACAATGTACCCCCACATACTAACAAAGTTTATCCAATATACCAGTCTATATGTTCTATGACAGACAAAAACAAACAAAAACAGTGTGTTAATCTGTACATCACTCCACCCTCAGAACGTGGACATCTTAAAGGACCCAGAGACCGTGAAACAGCTGGGTAGCATCCTGAAGACCAACGTCCGAGCCTGTAAGGCCGTGGGACACCCCTTTGTCATCCAGCTCGGTCGGATTTACCTCGACATGCTCAATGTCTACAAGTGCCTCAGCGAGAACATCTCTGCTGCCATTCAGACAAATGGTAAGGGAGGTGTGTGTTTATGCTCCTCCAGCTGACTGATTACATGTCTGTTGATTCATTGACGCCAAAAACAAATCGCCTACCACAGGTTTAAGGTGAAGTCCAAGCACATTAGAGGCAGTGATGTTACAGCAGACATGTGGAGCCTCTGTTCCCTTCCATCTTTTCAGTGATGTTTCTCCAGTTTTACAGAAATAGTCTCTTTAACATCTTATACAAATCATCCATTGTGTCTCCAGGATATGAACACAAATGTCCTCAAAACCTATACTGATAGTTAAACACTGCTGAGGCCTAACCTAATGTGCTTGCTTTTCTGTGTTGTGCCTTGCACTTGGGAGGATTTATTTGGCCTCAGTGTGTTGAGGGGTTAGAAATACACAGATGCCTTTGATACTGTGTTAATACTTTCTGCTAAAAGAGTTTGGAAATGAAAGATTAAGCTACACTCACTAACACAAACTATCATTTTGTGCTTTTGTGGTTGGTGCTACAGTTGCCATAGATATGTTGTGTTCCAGCCTGTACTCGTGCACTTGTAGCGTTTTAGTATTTTGTCATTCACTAGTGGCATTTTGTTTGTAGGCCAGCAGTACTGTGTCCTTTTTTTCTTTTCTAGTATGCGCCTGTTTCAGTGACCCATCTGTGGGTCTCTGGGCTTAAATGGGAAGAGAGGTGGCGTATGAGGTTGGTCAGTACTGATCAAGGATTTCAGCACTTACATTGCCCGCTGATACAGAGCAGGAAAGAAATGATCAGCTGTACAGGAGGAACAAATAGAGATGATACAGTGCAGAGCAGATGGCTTTTCAGAAGAAAGGAACCACTTAATTGATTGTGATTGAAGTCAGGCTTCCCACACCTGAACAACCCTGCTTACCTGTAGGGTTGCAGGATGAGGAAAAAATCTTCAAGTTATGTCAAGTTGATACAATAATTCTATAAATCTAAAGTTGCCATGAAGCAGTCTTGCTTAATGATTCGCAACATTACCGAAGATGGTCTAAATGTTGTCATGGCTTAAACTAAGTTCCTACTTAAAGATTTTCAAAGTCGTCAGTTTGCAGTACTGTAGTGTGCCCACTACACAACCTACTGTCATGTTTTCACACTACCTGACTGACCAGCAACGGGCTCAAACTATACTATATCTTTCAACAGTTGGAATTCACATGTACATCCAGTTTTCTTTAGTTGCAACAGCGTCTGTGTTGCGAATGTAAAGTACAAACAACCCCTCCCCCTGGTTTCCCCTTAGCCTGGGACTTGCACTCTCATTGGCTGTAGCTCCCTGGCAAAGTGCCCGGCAACTCCAGATATGTAGCGTGCCAGATATCTGGAATGTGTGTGTGAGGCAACAGTTTCGCTTTTTTTTTTAATGGTTCACACGTTGCGCTCAAACTCAGAGCCAATGGGGATATGCGTTCCATACGGGCCTTCAAAAACTGTCAAGAGACAAAATTCAGGTCTGAAGTCCTGTACCGGACATCTACCGTTGGTACAACCCATAGACTGTATAACATTAATGGACAAAGTTCTGCAAATGTGCAAGTGCCTTAAACCTGCGTTCCAGCTGAAGTCCAGCAGGGGGCGACACGTCCGGTTGCAAAAGGTGGTCTGTTTCTGTAGAAGTCTCTGAGAAAGTAAGCCACTTCTCACATGATTTATTACCTCTGTAAACATTTTCATAATGAGTATATGGTCTTAATCGCTAGATTGAAGCCAATACAGAATGATTTTTTTGAATAATGGTCTCATTGAATTTAAAATCTGCGATAAAGCAGGGGGTGTTCTAGGGCGTGGCTATGATGTGATTGCCAGTGAAAGTGTGTAACGTGACTCAGTGTTAGGGCTCCTCCCTCTCGTCTAAAATTGTCACATCAACCAGGATGGCTGCACTATTAAAGGCAAACATAGCAGATCTCCACAAAACCAATGGGTGACTTCACACATGCTCTGTCCGCTAATATTATACAGTCTGTGGTACAACCAGAGAATCTACAACACCTTGGTATCTTTCGTCTCAGTGCCTGACCATAGTCTTAAAGTGTTCTTGAGAGTAATTTAACAAACTATAACGAACAGCAAACAAGAGGAAACCGTGACAAACAAACGTGATCCTCACTGCTCAACCAGTCTCGTTTATCTAATGCACAGGTCTGCAAATGCTTTGTAGTACTCCAGGACCCCTTCTGTGTGCCCTGTGCAGAACTAACTCACAACCTCACAAGATAACAATATATTATTAGACAGAGCGTGAGGAAGTTTTTTGTGTAGTGCCGATAGGATGTGACTTCTCTTTGTGTTGCAGGTGAGATGGTGACGAAACAGCCCTTGATCCGGAGTATGAGAACAGTGAAACGAGAGACCCTGAAACTGATCTCCGGCTGGGTCAGCCGATCAAACGACCCGCAGATGGTGAGAAATCACTATGAGATGCTCTGAAATGTAAAGGCACATCGCTGCCGGGAGAGGAAAACCTAATATATGTCTGAAGTTGTCTTGAGGAACAATAGCCCTTTTTTGGGGTGATGAACAAAATCATTTTCATGAAGGAAAAAGAAAAGAAAAGTGAATGTGGTCTTGATCAGACAGCAGTGATATATTTTTATTCTTGTCCTCAGGAGATACTTCACTCTGTAGCAATCAATGAAACGGTTGACGGTAGAAAAGAAGTAGAACTGATGCAGTTTGTATTTTTAGATCAAACAAAGATTTCACTTCCTTGTAGCAGTCTTGGACGTTTGTGCCCTCAGCTGTTTTGATACGCATCACAATTAATATTCATCGTGTCAGAGTTCATAGACATGCAAAAATTATAGCTGCAGCTTGTGAGCCATTAAGAAGTCTAGGTAAATGTCTCTGCAGCACCTGTCTTTATAGGCGGATGCTCCTGGTTTTGTAACGTCCTCCTTCTTGGTCCCAGCTGATCCCTCCTGTTGTTTTTCCAGGTTGGGGAGAACTTTGTTCCCCCGCTGCTGGACGCCGTCCTCATCGACTATCAACGCAATGTCCCCGCTGCCCGTGAGCCCGAGGTCCTCAGCACCATGGCAACCATCGTCAACAAGCTGGGGGGACACATCACCAGCGAGATCCCCCAGATTTTTGATGCCGTCTTTGAGTGCACCCTGAACATGATCAACAAGGTAAGACACAATGAGCAGCTGGACACAGCTTGGAATCCTCTAAGTGGGCTAATGATTGTTAACTGTATGATCGGTGGGTATTACTATTTGAAAGTTTCTCTAACCATGTGATACTGAGTGATCTGCATCATGTGGCGTTCACAGCAGTCTGTTTAATAGAGCGCTGTATTGGACTGATTATGTCCACTCTGGCATGATGGGCCATTAGCTGCTTTCCGACCGGAGGGATTTTTGCAGTTCCTAGAACATAACATTCCTGGAACTCTTTTCTTCTTGTGTTCTGACTGGACCAAAGTTCCTCTGACCGCAGCTCCTGTAACCCTGCAGCTCCTGCTTCAGGGCAGCAGGGTCTTTTCAGTGTTCTGTTTTCCTCATAGGAACCTAGGTCACACAGACCAACAACCAACAATTTTACGATTTCCGCCATCGTATGCGTCACTTAATTCACTTCTGAGAACTGTTTAGATTTCGCATATAGGCAGTATTGCGAAAATCATTGCCAAATTGATATTTTGCTTCAAAGTTTTCGGAGTTGAGAAGCTCCACAAAGTGACGCGACAGCCAGCTAGCGCCTGGCGGGGCCGCTAGCTCCCCACTCGGCCAGGCGTGCTCAGAGAGCCCGCTGTAAGCCGGAGGTCTCTGACCGCTCTCGGAAATAAGAGGTTTTTATTTCGCCGTTGACGGATCACGGCCACAGCGCAGTAGGCAGAGGACAGAGAGATAAGAGATAAGAGTTTAAATTATGACATAGGATCTATACATTAGATGTAGTATTTAGTTCATATGTTTTTATTGGTGTATTTGTTTTCTGATTTTAATGCTATAAAGACCGTTGCCGTGCTTGCTTCACCTCCTCACCCCTCCTACCAGTTGCTATGGCCACTTGGCCGGTGCGAATGCAAATGAGAAAACCGGTCAATATATAATGCCGATGTGCTGGTTTTTTTTTTGATTTTTTTTTTGTTGCATTTGATAAAATACTAAAATTTAATCATAATTACAGTTGAAGCACAAAAATAACACTGATGTTGAACATTGTTTTGACCGTAGTCGCCATTTTCTCGGTTTGTAGATCTGCACAAAAATAAATGTATCAACTAAAAACAAACAAACTTGTGTTTTTCTGCTAGAACTTTGAGGAGTTTCCAGAGCACAGGACCCACTTCTTCTACCTGCTCCAAGCTGTAAACTCTCACTGCTTCCCTGCATTCCTCGCCATCCCCCCTGCCCAGTTCAAGCTGGTGCTGGACTCCATCATCTGGGCCTTCAAACACACCATGAGGAACGTGGCAGATACAGGTAAGGCTTCTGAGACACACACACACACACACATACACACACACACACACACACACACACTTTACTATATTGATTAATGTTCATATTAAGCCACAATGCCTCGAGCAGGAACACCAGCGTATGTAAAACGATCTGGGTGGAGTTTTATCATGTCATGGGGACAGTGTTTCACAGGTGGGGATCATCTTCAAACAGTAAAAAGTGTTTTGTTTAAATAGCAGCCATTTGACACAGCTGGTGCACGGTGATACGCCGTGACAGCGATGTGCAGGCACACCCGCTGATATTTACTTGTCAGATCAGGCTTCTGGCCCCGCGATAACGTTCAGGTTTAATGTTCCTTTTGTGAGAAAGTTTGAACCAAACAATGTGTAGGAAGCTAAAGTTGTTGTTGTTGTTTCTGCTCATCCAGGTCTGCAGATTCTGTACACGCTGCTGCAGAACGTGGCCCAGGAAGAAGCCGCCGCTCAGAGCTTCTACCAGACGTATTTCTGTGATATCCTACAACACATCTTCTCCGTGGTCACTGACACATCACACACTGCTGGTGAGCTGACCCACGGGAGCTGTGGGGACACCTGAACGCTCCACCATGAACATCTTTTAGTGAGGGTACGTTTCTTTAGTAAAAGGGTGTGTGTTGGTGTGTTGTTCTGCAGGCCTGACGATGCATGCGTCCATCCTGGCCTACATGTTCAACCTGGTGGAGGAGGGGAAGATCACTACAGTGCTAAACCCTGCCAGCCCTAACAACCAGGGTTTCATCCAGGAGTACGTGGCCAACCTGCTCAAGACTGCCTTCCCTCACCTACAAGAGTGAGTATCAACGCAATCACAGACTCGCACACAGTCTCTGCTGCAGTAAAACAACACCTCTGCTAACACTGGGGCTGGTGTCTTTGTTTGCGTTAGTGCTCAGGTGAAGGTGTTTGTGACCGGCCTGTTCAGCTTAAACCAGGATATTCCTGCATTCAAGGAGCACCTCAGAGACTTCCTCGTCCAGATAAAGGTGAGTTTGTCGACGTTCACCAGTCATGTACAAAGCTCTACACATTCATAAGTCGCTTTGGACAGCATCGGCTAATGAGGTGTCTTGGTAATTAAGTGGGACAACAAGACCTTGTTGGGGTTTTTGTTTTCAGCCATCGTGCAGCAGATACACAGCCCAAAAACAATATTTACTTTGTTAATTGAATGTAACATATTTGAATTGCCTATCCATGTGTATTTGTTTGCTGCTAAGCTAAGCTGAACAGGGCCCTGCATACCTCCAGCTTTGCTGTTTGTTTGTGCTGCGCGGGCTCTGTCTCGTCTCCCAGAGGTTATCAGGGAGCACATGGTGAGCTGCTTAGCTGCTGTTTCCACAAATATCATTCCCCTGCATGGGCAGGTGGTTCTGCTCAGTGTATGGAAGGTCTGTGGCGGCTGTGCCAGATTATTGTTGGAATAAAACGGTGTATGACCGTGGCAGTGATGTGCTCCCTCAGCCCTGTATGCTAGTCTGATTGCTCCACTTTTCAGCCGTTAGGCACAATTAATTATTTTTACCGTTATTTTCCAGACTCTAATCTTGAAATTAGTAATACAACTGAGCGTTTGAGATGTTGTCAGGATCAAAATAATGACTTAGTTAATGGATTTTTGGGATCAACAAATGAAATTATTAGCTAATCAGTTAATTATTGTTCATTTATAAAGCCAAAATGCTGAACATTTCCAGCTTGTTTCTTTTCTCTCAGGTTCAAATCATAAATTCAACAGTTCTTACTTTGTTCAGACTAAAAGAGACTAATCTGATAACTGTAAAATGAATTGATAATGAAAATAATCTTTAGTTTGAGCTTCAGTCGGGATCCCACGCAAGGATCAGTGGGTGTAGAAACTACACTGACGGAGGTGGACTGTGGCGTTTTTAAAGTTCTAACCCCCGCGTTGCCCTGTCCTGCTCCAGGAGTTTGCAGGCGAGGACACCACAGACCTGTTCCTGGAGGAGAGGGAGGCGTCGCTCCGCCAGGCCCAGGAAGAGAAACACAAGATCCAGATGTCCGTCCCGGGCATCCTCAACCCCCACGAGATCCCTGAGGAGATGTGTGACTGAGCACCCGCTCCCCCGACCTGTACAGTACTCCCAACGACAACAAACAAACCCTAACCACAGCAAACACAACAAAACCCGAGAGAGGCACTTGAGTGTGACGGGAGGCCGCTCCCCTTCTGCAGAGCGGGCCGTCCCATTGGATGTTTGTTGACCAAAACAATGCCAATAACATGTAAATGATTACCGCGTCACCCTGTGGCCCTTTTTACATAATCTGCGTTTTCTATGGAGACTTTTTGTGTGATATCTTTCCAGAACTGTTAATCTAAGCTTATGTTTCGTTGGTCTCTGGCCCATCCCAAGACCTGCATGAAGAGGTTGTAACGATTAGACAACTTAACCATCTTGTTTTTGTTCTGTTCCCTCCACCTCCATGTTCTCTTTTTCACAGATCTTCCCTCTTTCCATATAATTGTTTATATATAAATATATTATATATATACAGTCTGAGCAGGGTTTTTGTGAAAACTGGCATATGTGTCAAGTCCGCATAGAGGCTTCTGTACCTGTAGTGTGACAGACAGGAAGTGGCACACGCACCGCTTGTTTGGTGCCCCACGGCATTGTGGGAGAATGTGAATCTAACGGATAATGAATGAAGGCCGAGAGATGCTGCTTCAGGTATCCACATCGGTTGCTCGCGAGTTCTGCTTCACCTTAAAATAAAAAAGCGCATGGCTGCTGCCGACAGGAGTTTTTTAGGGAAAGCAAAACCGAATATGTGCATATCATCCCAATTGTATAGCATCTTTAATACCATGGGAACATTTTTTTTTTTTTCCTTTTTATTCTATAGTTTCTTTTTGTTGTGGGTGTGTGCGCGTGTGTGCTGTCGCCTAGTCGACATCAGCGTTTTGTTTTCCTCTAAGAGGATTGTTGCTCATTTGTGAGCCTTCATTAATGGGATGTTTTAAGTGGCGGAGGTATTTATGGGTTCTTAGTTGGTTGCATCTTTATAACAACTCCTGTTTAACTCAGATGGCTTTTGAGATTTTGAATTGTACTAATTTAGATTGTTTACCATGCAGGAGTGTTCCAAGACACTACCTTTAGAGTAAAATGAAAAATAAAACTGGGTTTACATTTAATTTTTGTATTTTTGAGTTGTACCTGTTTGAGTTCTGTCCAAATGAAACAAAAGGCTTTTTGTCCAGAGAGCAAATGAATTGCCACGAGTTTAATTAGGTAAAGAATGTATAAATCCAAATAAGTACCCAATCTCTAATGACAAATTTCCCTTCTAAAGGAGTTACATTTGTTGTGAACTTTTTGAACTGATTAAAGTTGAGAATTTTATAACCCTGCCTTTGCTCACATTTCTTCAATCCACAACAGAGACTCATTTTACAGGAATTGATGTTATTTTTCATACTTACTGAAATGTTGAAGCCCCACATTATGCTGCTTGGATGCTTGAGCTCCACTGTGAATGAGAGGAAGAGGAGATGGCATTTAAAGAATATGTATTAATATTAGTGTTTCGAGGTTAGAAGTCAGAACCCTGCAGTCTGAACGTTTGGCCAGGTGAACTGATAACAGGTTGGCAGGCAGCCTGACATTGTGGCAATTTTTGTCCTCCGATATACAGTTGTGTTCAAAATAATAGCAGTGCAACATTACTAACCTCATAAATCATATTTTTAGTAGAAGTCATATTTCTACATGGCAACTAGTAAGTGTTGTAGAGTCACAGAAAACAGTCATGACATGCTCATTCTGTGTAATTGGCGGGAGCATGTTCAAAATAATAGCAGTGCTGGGTTCAATTAGTGAGATGATTGATTCAGGTGTTAATTATGGCCCATATTTATTTTTGAACAGCCTAATATTCCTTTTCAAGATCAACGTTGGTCATGTTTTGAATTGGAATTGAATGTGCTGTGTTCCCAACACATTCATGTTATGGAATTAAAAGCTATTCTAGGAATTTTGAGCATTATTGACTTTTTTAAACACACTGCTATTGTTCTGAACACAATTGAATATGTATGTATATATATATATATATATATATATATATATACATAAGATTCCACTTCATATTTTTGGCATTTCTCCACTATAAAGGAGAGTGAACCTGTAGAAAAAGCTCATTGTATATCTGTAATCTTTAGTGTGTAGCTTCCTCTGACAGGCATGTGTAACATGACTAGTCCGGGGTTAATAACCCCCCCCCCTCCATGTACAGTGCAGTCCTGCTCCCAGTACAGTGACAAATGTTGATCTAGACTCCCACCTGGATGGCTGTGACCCACTTCTCTTACCCACTCCCACATAAATCCTAAAAGGAATGGTAGAGTATGAGGATGAGGATGATGATGATGATGATGATGATGATGGATGCCACCTGTCATGCATGCAGTGTTCCTGTGGCATTTGGCCATTTCCGCTCAGACCCTCTTGGGCCAAGGTTGGTGCTGGGTAACCTGACCCTGCCACTAATCCCTGTTAACATGCTGGTATTACATTAAAGGTTGCGATGACGCCCTGCCACTGGCAGTTGACGAAACCTGTCAGTTGATGCAGAATTCTAAGCGTCATAGTGAGAATGGTTGCGTCAGAGCTGAGCACTTCACCGTACTTCACTTTGTTGGGGGTCGAGCTGTGGGTCATGGGATTTTATTTCAAAACCTTGAACAGTGGCCACTCTGGTATTACGGCGGCATGTCAACACCTGGAAAGGAAGGCTTTTGCTCATATCAGTGATACACTTCCACTTTTGTGGAGTCAGCATCTCTTCTGGTAATTTCTAGTTCATGTGATCCTTTGATGCTTTCATATCTGAACATCTCTCAGGGACCATAATTCAGTCCGGCTGTAACAGGACCCCCCCCCACCCACCCCCCTCTCCCTCCCTCCCTCCCTCCCTGACCCAGATCCAAAGATCTTCAGCCATTCTCGGCATCCGCTATCGAGGATAAGAGGCAACAGCTGGGGTAGCCCCCCCCCCCGCCCACCCACCACCTATCCAAAGAAATGCCCGCTCCCCGCTTCCTCATGCCCTGGTCTGTGTCCACGCTGTGCAGGCAGGGCTATTAATACCCCTGTGAGTACATTAGACAGGAAGTGCCAGGTTAGCACACCCCACTGGTCCGTGGCTCTCAAACAGAGAGGGTGGTTGACCATCTCCCCAGGGACACACACCAGCCCTCCGCCCAGGACTTCCACACTGTTTCTACTAAATGAACCGGCTTCTTTTATCTTTCAGGGAAGAAAAACAAGTATAAAAACAGTGTTTTCATTCAAATTTGATTTTACCCCCATGACGTTCTTTGAAACCATCTGGCAGTAAATTGGAGCACGGTTGACAGGTTGTAGTCAAACTGGGGTAAAGTTGATTGCTAAGAGCCCAGTAACTCCCCCGAGGTGATGGACTGCCCCCCAGTGGAGAGAAATGAGAAATAAAACTCCAATAGTGTCATTCATGTTTTATTGGTCCCAGTGTTGTACAGTGCAGTTACATTCCAATACAGACAGGAATGACCTATATGTCTACCAGAACTGGGGGGGGGGGGGGGACATTTGTAAATAACTGTAATATTTGTCTTACCCAGACGGCTGGGCTTCACCACAGAAGACTAGGGATGCTAAAACAGAGTTAGTTTAATCTACTGATGTATGGGGATCGGCAGTTTAACCCTCATGTTGTCCTCACGTTGTCCTCACGTTGTCCTCATGTTGTCCTCATGTTGTCCTCATGTTGTCCTATATCAATGTTCTTTTTAATTCCCCAAAATAACATGATTGATTCCACCCAACGCTCTTTGGCAAGTACAAATCTCTACTTTCATTAATTTTGGGGCGTCTTATTCAATATTATAACATTTGAAAACAAATTGAAGTGGTTTTGAAATAGTATTGAGTAAAAGTTGACATATTCCAGTCTGTGATCATCCATCAACATCCATTCCTTTCATTTTAGTCTCAATAATTCCTAATTTCTGCTTTTCTAACTCAAACATTAGGTATAATTTACTATAACCCTTGTGTTGTCTTCCCTTTTTTCATTGACCATAAATTCCAAAAATAACTGTAAACTAAAGTTAATAAGTTAGTGTTACGTAGTGTTGAAAATGCCCAAAAAAAATCGTATTAAAAAAAGAGACTAAAATGAAGAAAAAAAGTTCAAAACATCGACAAAAAGAGTCAAAAAGTGTTGATTTTCAATTTTGGATGGGAAGACAACACAAGGGTTAACCGAAACCAACTGAACTGTGTTGAAGCAGTACATTTTTTATTTCCCTTTACCATCACTTATCTCTCTCTGAAACTAGTTTTTAATCCCATGCGTGTGGAATTTGCTGGCTCCATTAACACGGATCTTCAGGTAAAATGACATTTCCCATGTTGTAGGAATTCCAAAACTAAATCCTAAAGACATACTGAGAGGCTGTTCAGTTCGAGGGCATTTCCTGCTGTTTTTTAAGAACAGACCACTAATAAGCAGCTAGCTGAGTGACAGAAGGTGCGGTTGATGGTGATCAGTACATAGTCACCTGAGTTAAGCACAGAGGGAGGGGGGTGAGGAGAGAGTCCACAGTCGGGTTATAAGTAGTGGCCGTGCTAGGGGGGGCTGCCGGTAGGAGGCTGGTGTGTTATACTGAGCCCTCACAGAAGGATCTTCCTCTTCCTCTTGTACTGACAGGCCGTGATGAGCTCTTCATCCGCAGTCATACTCGTTTCTTGGACGGCTCAGCGGCTTTTTCCCCATCGAGTCTTTTATGTTGTCCGGATCTGAGCATAGCGTATTTTAGACCTCCAAAAGAAAAGAAATCAGTCAATTATTGATAATGTGTGTGTGTGTGTGTGTGTGTCTGTGTCTGTGTCTGTGTGTGTGTGTTTGTGTGTGAAGAGTACCTGGGTGTCTTTTCTGAACCCTGTCTGGCTTGAGAGGCACTCTTAAATTGCGCTTCGAGTCTGGAGTAGATTCCTCCTGTAGGCTGCAGCAACAGCACACACACACACACACACACACACACACACACACACACACACACACACACACACACACACACACACACACACACACACACACACACACACACGCACACACACGGACACACACATGCACACAAATTGTCCGGAACAAAAACAATTCGACATCAGGCAGCTGCAAAAACTAGGACAGCAGGGCTGACGGCCAACACCAATCATTTCATTTCATTTCCAGCATCCTGATGCTACATTACATTTAGCATGCATGTATATGAATATGAACAGACACTTGCCTCTTTAGTTTCCTTAGATTTGCTCTGTTCCTGGTCTCCAAACCTCATCTTAGTCAGGTAGCCGATGACCTCCACCATGCGCCGCTGGTCTGGTTCATAAAGACAAACAGAGAATAAAAACACAGAACTTCAACTTTCAAAAAAAGTCAGAATAAAAGAGCATGTATAAGTCTCAGCATACTTCATAGGCCTACAAATATGAAAGTATTGACAACATTCAGTTCTCGTTTACCTTCTTCCCTCTGAGCGTCCTGGTTGTACCGCATGGAGCGAGAACTGTCCCACTTATTTTTCTGGACACTCACTCTGCAAAACACACACCACCAAAAGTTCAGCTATACAACATCAAATCCAAGCTGAGCGTAAACACACTTCCATCCTCATGTGATACTAATGCAGAAATATGTAAGCATGAGTCGGAGGAGTTTCTAGAAGAACTTGTGTTTGCAGGTGAACTCACATGAAAGGTGTGTTGTCCCTGGGCTGTGGCTGAGGGGAAGGCAAAGGGGAAAGCACAAGCATGCAGGATTTAAAGTTACAGTGTACTCTACTGTGTTATCTGCGTAGGAATACAGTTCCTAACAAACGTAGTAGTAGTAAAACTAAAATATATGAACAGCGTTAAAACAGACTATAGGGTTTCTGGTTCAATCTACAGCAATGGAAGCCATTAATATAATAATAATATATAATAGGCAGTGTACAAGAACTGTCTCTTTAAGGTGCTTTGCAGTACAGTACAGTAGTAATGCATAATTCAGAGTCACTGTGTGTATAAAGTCATGGAAGCTGAGTTATATTTGCTTGAATAAATAAATGATACACTTCTAGTGTGTATATGTGCATCAAAACCCCTATAGAGTGAGAAGCAAGAGTTCTATATCTATATTTCAGACATCTCCATAATTTGTATGAAGTAAATCCTGCTGCTATGGATGAAGCAGGGTGTATTATGCTGGAACTGGATCGTACCACAAGACCAGAACAAGACCAAAAACCCCGATGTGATTTATGAGTGGGAGTCAGCCGTATTTTACGTCCGCAGAGAGAAACGTGAATTGAATATGAAGGACTCACTTTCTCTGCTTTGTCTCTGCGCTGGAAGTTCGGAGAGGACATTTGTTTCCTCAGAGGTCTGGGGGCCTTCTTGGCCTTCTTAGCAGCTGGAGACAGAAGACAACAGAGAAAAACAGGATGAATATGATGAAGGTCGTCTGACGCCATCTGCTGGCCGAAGGTAGCTACAGTTTTATTTCCCACCTTTAGAAAGTAACAACAACGAAGGGACGTGATGATAGTGGAGAGGGAGGAATTGCTATTAATGTGCTATTAATAGAGAAAAATGTCATCATGTGTCCTCATTTTACTTTTATCATTTTAACCACGACTAAAGGAGTCCAGGAGTGATGAAAAATGATGTGATGTTTTACTCTAATTAACTTAATTTTTTTTTAAAATTTGTATCTGTTTATTGATCCCCAATGGGGAAATTACAATTTACACTCTGTGTCCACACTTTGTTAGTTATCACACACAGTCCTGAACTACACACACACACACACAAACACACACACACACACACACACACACACACGCTCAGGATCTGTACATGCACTAATGGAGAGATGCATGATGTGAGGAAAATATCTAATTGCGATTATTTTGACTGTTATTGCGATATGATTCACGATATTGGAGAAAAAGATCCTTTTTGTTCCATCGTTCTCATTGAATATATTCAAATAAAAAAATGTCAAAAATCTTTGGTCTGTCTCTGCTGGAACACAATAATTAATTATAAATGGTCTGACATATTTTGCCTTTAACAAATATTGCGCCCTCCTGCAATTTGGATATTATTAAATATTATTATGTAGTCCAAATTTCAATAAAATTGCGATTAATTCTTCAGCTAACATGACAAACTGCAAATGATGTAATGAAGAAATATTGCACAAAATAAATAATAATGGATGATTATAAAAAAAACGTCATCAACGTATCCATATATTACTGTTATCAGATTAATACATTGGACAGAAATATGAATTTGTATCACCCTATCATCTATACCCGACAGCATCCCTGCAGTAATAACTGTTATGACTTTCTATTGTCTCAAAACGTTTTGGTGATTATATACATAATCTACCATATGAACTGATATTAAACTGCCAATATAAGACACTGTTGTTATAATAGTTATGGCGAGAAGAGCCTGTAATTAAACCGGGCAACAGCAGTTTAATGACGTGAAGATATTATTATATTATTATTATTTCTTCCTTCCAGACAGACACAACTTCAAGCATGCCAGTTTCCCATCGACCGTGCAACTTCTGTTTTTACCAAATTTAAAATGAAAACGATTTGCTCGTCTTTTTTCGACACTTTTGTCGCTTTCCCCTTGTCTTCTAGTCACGTTTTCCCAAGGCTTTTGTCACTTTTCCCGATGTTTTTATCGAACGTTTTCTGCACTTGCCTGACAGAAACGGCTGCTTTTAGTAATATGCTGAAATACAACAAATGGCTTGTTGAATTGAAAACAAATGAAAGTTTCCGACATACTTTTATTGAACAAATTGAACATTGAATTGAATATACAAGGCACTGCTAAAAAAAAAGCTTTCAACTGACACCAAAACTGTCTGAGTGCCTTTCACAATTTGTTTAATTATGTAGTGTAATTAATGACCAGACTAATCCCTAATTCATGTATGTGTTGCAGCCGTATAAGTAAATCAAAGCGATTACCGCAAACATGACTCATCATTACTTCTGTCTGATGGCGAAGGCCACGCAGCCGCACAGGCCTACAAAAACAACAGCTGCCGATGTGATCCAGCTGGGATCTGCCACAAAAAAGCTAGAAAGAAAAAAAAAAGCTCCCCTACCTTGTTTCTTGGACTGCTCCTCTTCGTCCCCCACCTCGTCCTCAGTGACCTCTGACCCCGTGGTGTACTCCTCATCCTCCGACAGGAGAGACTGCTGCCTCTGGAAGGGGGAAGGTCACACATTTTAGACATTGCTACTCAGCTGCTTAATGACAAAGACTGTAGTCAATCTTTACATTTGACTAATCTAACAAAGGATCTCAGTAAAAGCACTCGGAGGTGCAGACAGAGACAGAGACAGAGACAGACGACCAAACAATTAGTAGCAACAATGTACAGGCAGATGTAAAGAAGGAAATTAGAGGAACGTCCTACCAATTGCAGACTCCAGTTTTTCAAAAAGGAAAACTGGTCGGGAAAAGAAGGAAAGTAGTTGAAGTCAGAACCAGAAAAATGACATGCATCAGACTGAGAGAAACACCGAGAGAGACAGGGACAGAGAGAGACTCACAGTGCTGCCGTCTCCTCTCAGAGGTCCGAGCAGTGTCGGCTCCAAGAGAACATCGCAGTCCTGAACCTTTTCTGCACTGGAGGGACTCTCCTCAGCACTAACACACATCCCAACACACACAAAAATGGAATTTCATCGCAAGCTTTTGATAACAAGTGTAGGGCTGCGTGCTGAATTCAATACTTTATTAGGCTTTAAAGTATCGAGTAATTACAAATGCCTCGTCATTTAATATACAAATTCAATACCAAAGGGGTAAATCCCATCAGCGTCAGTGAGCCAATAAGCACGCAGCATGCTTTTACCATATCTATTAATGGTTGTGATTGGCTGTCTAATGTTACACATCATAGAGACACGCAGGAAAAACTCCACGTTACACAGAGACGGTGCTCACGTTTGTGCCGTAATGTGTAATGTACATTTTTGTCAAAAAAACAACGTGAGATCATGACTTCAGGTAGACATACACGGCAACTTTCCAAATGACGTGTGGCTGGATAACCCCCCCTAAAAACTAAAAACCACAACGCTCGATTTAACTTTTCCGCTCAGGCACGGATGAAACAAATGAGATGCGACGTGTTACTTCATCTTACTTACTTCATCTTACTTACATTGTCATCTTTAGAGGTGTTTGGGAAGATTTTTTAAACTTCAGACAGACCCAGACTAGCTTTTTCTGCTTCGGGTCTCTATGCTAAGCTATGCTAACCATGTTCTGGCTCCAGCTCTGTACTTAGCATACACTTTTTAGCTATTCCTTTAAAATGAAACTTGTTAAAATGTGTATAAATTAGGGTTAACTCCCCTTGCTTCTAAACACATTTTGAGCTATCTGCGTGTATATCTATGCTGTATACAGCGAGCGTAAACACACACACCACTTGCCGAGTTATCGCGAGAAGAAAGCGACGGTTGCGTTTAGGAAACGTGACACGCAAGTTGGGTTTAGAAAAAGAAGAACGGGGTTGGCTTTAGTAAAAAACAAACCGATGGTTGAGTTTAGGACACAAAGGAAACATGGCCCCTTTCACACTACTCGCTACGACGTGAATTCACATGCCCACAATTCATACAAGGTAATGCAAGTCAATGGAGGCTAAATGACATTGGAATTGGTGTGTCATACTTACGCCATTTTATGAGATCAGTCTTTAATAGTATTTAAAAGTATTGTTTAGGAACTGGTATCGAAGTCACGGTATGGGTATTGGTACCAGTACTGGCATTGAAAATGTTTGAATGATACCCAGCCGCAAACAAATGCTCCTGTAAATTATTGGGCAAACAAGACACGCACACACTCATGCTCACCCGTCTGCAGGTGGTGTGTTGGACAAACACACGGCGTCTCTGTGCAGCAGCAGGTCATTGAGGACTCTGGTCTGGGCTGAGGTGACCTCGTCACAGTTCTCTTCATCGGGTACGTTCACTATGTGGTCTCGCATCTTACAGCCCTGAACACACAGACAGGATTTCCTGAAGCTTTGACGCGCAGCCCCAAACGTATGCATGCACAGTAAGCAGGCTCAGTGTTAGGGTCGTCGGTCGGTAACATGCAATGGACTGAATCAACTCCTACATTCGTTTTAGATTATCCTCTGCTTTCCTTTCTTTGGTTTGCACGCTCTTTGCCTTGCTGCCAAGGACAATCTAGCATTACACTGGCTTGAGAAAGTTTACACCCCCATGCTAAAGTTGGTTAAAAAGAGGAATATA
The DNA here is from genome assembly GCF_008692095.1 of Etheostoma spectabile. Lineage (NCBI taxonomy): Eukaryota > Metazoa > Chordata > Actinopteri > Perciformes > Percidae > Etheostoma > Etheostoma spectabile. Next base: position 21,728,905 of record NC_045749.1, on the reverse strand, counting down.
AAAACATCTTTTGGAAATTGATCTTAATGCCTTAATTCAAAAAAGTTAAAATAACCCCACATCATCACATACCCTTCACCATACTTAGAGATTGGCATGGGGAACTTTCCATAACATCATCTCTAGATGCAAATCAAACCAGCTATTAAGCTAACTGAAATAACACCATGCCAATCTCTATGTATGGAGAAAGGTATGTGATGATGTGGGGGGGCTTTTTTAATTCCAAAGGCCAATGGCCGATCCATGAAATAACTGGCCTTTAATAATACAATCTGCCTGCCTCTATGGGAATTTAACATGGGGGGGGGGTGGGTGTATACTTTATTTTTAATTTTAAGGAAGAACATTTATTTATTTACAATACATTATTCATTCACAAAGAAAATTGGTGTCCTTAAAAGTTTGGATTTTCCAAAATTTTTGAGTCAAGGCATTAAGATCAATTTCCAAAAGATGTTTTTTTTATTTCTAATTTTAATCAACTTTAGTATGGGGGTGTAAACTTATTAATTTACTTATTGCTACCTCACTGAGAAATAACTATGAAAGAGCTAATGATCACAGGATACACTTAAAAAAAATAGGCTACACCGTATATTGTACATCAGTCCCTCTGTGCTGCAGTTTAGCTGGTGTGGATGTCTTTGTCATCTGTGAGCTACATTTATTAATCTGTAGCCATGGAGGATAACAGGGTCAGGCCCAGCATGCAGTGGGGCGGCACTCTAAACAGATTACTTATCTGCACTACTTCACAAGCCATGTAGAGGATTTTTTTTAAAGTATACATAATGGTTCAATTAAGCATTATTGAGCAGCCATTATCTATAATCCACCTGTTTTACTAACCAAAGTACAGAGAATGGGAAGCATGCATGGTTTGATTTCTGTAACAACTACAACTTGTAATTGCCCCGCCCTGATGTGTTTCTACCTGCTCCTTGTTGCCACCCTGCTTTCCCTATGTACTGTATATTAGACTTGGTGTTCTCCTGTTTCAGTGTTGGATGCTCTGCTTTTGTTTCTGGCTACTTCTACAGTGTTTAGTATTTCTTGTCTTTTTGAATTCAGCTTTTGTGGTTAAAGCTCTCTTTTTATTTTTACCTGACTTTTTAAATCTCTTCAGGGCGACTATTAGTACACATTCATTGTGTGTGTGTGTGTGTGGTGTGTGTGTGTGTGTGTGTGTGCACGTGTCTGTTTGTCCATACCTTGGGCATACCAGAGGGGTCGAAGCGGAGAACTCTCTGATTGCAGCAGGGGTAGATTCCTGCACCATGCCAGCCTTTCTCAGTTCCCATGCCAAGGTACTGCACACTGTCTGGGTGGTACTTGCAATGGGTTAGCTCTGCACACACAAACACCTACACACACACACACACACACGCTCAGATTTGTTGTATCAACATTACTTTTACTACATACATAACCTCACATGAACACACAAACACACACCTGTTGGCATCGGAAGCAAGTGAGGTAGTTGATGGTACCCCAGATTCTCCAGTAGACCAGGACCCAGGACTTGAGGTCCTCATACAGACCCGTGATGTATTCATGCACATCCCAGCTCTTTTGCCTGCAAATGTACACACACACAAACACACACACACACACACACACACACACACACACACACGCACGCACACACACTGTGATAAAGAGTTTAGCCCTTAAAGGGTAAATAGTGTATTTTTGACAGTTAAATACAGGAACTACAGTTACAGGTACGTGAATCTTGACACATGTGTGTATACTATTATACCTAGTGTGTGTGTAAATGATCTCTCCGCGAGCATCTATGTTGATTTTCCCTGGAACACAAGAAATCTTTCTCTCTGTGTCTTTGGTCAGCAGCTTATGGCACAGACCACACCTGGAATTAAACGTATGACAAATAGTGAGACTGACACTAATATCACGATAAGAGAAAAAATGCAACTGATGTTCATCACCTCACACACTCTGCCGCTAAGCAGTGAGGTAGGTACTGTAACTCACCTGTAGAGAGTCGAGGCGTTTCCTGGCGAATCTCTGCTCTGGTATTTGGGATCGAAGAGACGCTCAATTTTCTTCTGAAACAATTTGCTTTGAGGGAGAAATAAAAATAAAAAAAGAGATTTCTAGCATTGGTTGCTTTTGCAATTTGATGTTATGACCTATTACCATAAACTATCTCTATAACAAGATTAGGCATCACATTCATCTGGGATGCTTCGAGAAACCACTCGTAATAAAAATCACCAATCTTCTGCATCTCGTCACCTCTTGAACTTGTCTTTTTTGTCCCTGATGTCGTCGGCCTCGTTGTGGTTGAAGAGTTCGGCGATGCGCGTCGCCAAGTTGCTGTTGATGCAATTCATGTTGCAGGGCGTGGCCACAATGGCGCTCATGTGTTTGTGGCAGTACTGGATGCACTCCTCCACCTGAACATGGACAAACATGTTGCTCTTGTAAGACCTTTCACAGCAACAGTACATAAAATGTCAATGATCTTACATAAATAGTAATCACATTTTTTCAAACACAATATTGCTACAGTGTTAGCTCTTCTTTAAGAGCAGCAAGGAGGTACAGCAGTGTTTATTGCAATGTGTCTAAATAACATCTACACTTTTAACATTCATGCAACATCAACTTAACAATGGCCAAAGGTCACAATCTATGTATGGGCCTCTTGTTTTTCCTGGACTAGAAGAGAAATGATTCTAAAACAGATTTTCAAGCTGCTGGTAGATACTCTTGGGAATATGTCGTTGCCAGGCTACATATCAATAGTTTTTTTTTTTACATTTGAAAAAACAAAAAGGCCCAAAGCACATCACCACACATGGCGTCGCACGTCACAACACTTACTAACGTATCCATCTTCAAGAACTCGGAGGAGATCAGGATTGAGATCACATTGCTGGGCTCTGTAACCGACAAACACCACGTGACCAACCGAGCGAACCCCACAACCAGCAGACAACACACAACACACAGCCGGTGAAACACCAAACACAACGTTTAGTGACTATAAATCAAGCAATATGCACGGATTTACGCAAACAGGTAAGTTACAGCTCGGGCATTCCTATGTGTAAGAATGTGATATTTCTTATTAATGTTTGAGATTTACCGAGGCGGGGTTTGTCCTTGTTTCCCTCTCCCGCAGAGTTCCTCCTGACGTAGTTCATGAGCCAGTCGAAGATCTGTACGTCACAGTGAACGGAGATGTCCACCTCCTCCCACCTCTGCGCGTCCACGGACAAATACTCGGCGAAGTAATGCATCTCTTTGACGAGGAGATCTCTGGGACACGTGAAGTCCTGTTTCAGATTCTTGGTCTCGTCACACACGTGGATGACCATGTTGGGGCTGTAGGAAAAAAAAGGTAAAATACATAATTTGAAAAAAAATAATACCTTACCCAACAGAAAAACTCACTGCTAAATATTTTATAGCAGCCTTTTAAATCCACAAGGTGTGAGTGATTCCTACTGAAAGGATTTTACTATCATGTGCATACGTGTGTGTAAGAAAATCAATGTGAATTCTTGTTAACTTGGGTTCACTGCTATTGGAATCAGCACTTTATAAAGACTGAGGGTGAGTTCTTGATCCTTACTCTCGTGGCTTCTGAGGTTTGTCATCCTCCTCTGCGGAGACCCTTCTCTCTTTCTTCTCCACAGCACCAACCCTTCCTGTGGGCGTCGACTTGGAGCCTGCTGACAGCAGCGGAAAAAATGGAAATATACGTTCAATCCAGTTATCAAACAGTAAGCATCAATACAACGGCTGCACATTTGTTTTGGCGCTGACATATATTTTAAGCTTTGTACTGCTCTAAAATGTTGGCTTGTTCCAGCCGTCCATGTTCACTAGCCTGGGAACAGTTTATTCATAAAGTTAGCTGCGACTTAACTGAGAAAAAGGCATCGTCAAAATGTTTAAATTCAATTAAAAGCTGTTATTAAATAAAAACTAAATGCATTTTAGATGGCGCACATGCCACTCTTATAAGACCTTTCACAGCAACAGTACATTTAATGGCAATGATCTTACAAAAATACTAATCAAACACTACTTTATCATTATTGCTACAGTTATTCTCACAGAAGAGCGAGTAAGGACAGCAGTGAATAAAACCTAAATGTGAGGCAAAAATCCTGTAAGAAAAAAAGCTGTAACAAGTTCAATTTAAGACATTTTTAATACCACACAGAAGGAAATGTGAAGCTGTAGTAAGTCACTTTTACAGCAAAATATGTTTTTGTCATATTTGCTAACACTTTCACTATTTCCTGACAGTACTAGATGAGACAGAGGAAATCATGTTCCTCTGCCTCTCCCTAGTGCTCATAATTAAAAGATTTCACCGCGAAGGAAATCAACCAATCAGAGTTGAGGAGTCTCTCACTCAGTGTCAATGACTGCGTGAAGACCTCAAATGTTCAGGTCATATTTGAGTGTACTGTCTAGCTGTAAAAAGACAACGTTTGAGACCCGACCCCCATGTTGAAAACAGTAGAGCCACAACCAATCCCGCTCATTGGCTGAAGCAAACTCTTACAGCTGATTGCTAAAATATCTGTTATCTGTAGTACTCGGAATGGCACTTACTGACCTGGGACTTTGCTGCTGCTCTGGCTGCTTCCTGTCTCCACCACCTCACCAGTGTCCAGCAGAGTGGTCAGGCCATCTGAAGGGGAGGGGCTTCCTTCTGTCAGGGGATTGCATTGGTTGTCCACATGAAGAAAGCCCCCTGTGCTCTTCAGCTCCTCAAACCGACGGGCACACTGGAAGATCAAATCAGGGCCACAGTATTATTTATTATCAACAAGCCAGGACTAATGTTACTAAGCCATGCAATGACTGATGGATGGGATTGGACAAATAGAGCGGTGGATGGCTGGATGGAAGCAATCATAGTTACCCAGCATTCCAGTTACCTCCTTGGGAGTGAATCCTGGAACTAGCTTGGCTACATAGTCCCAGTTTATGGGCTGGGGCACTCCCCACAGAGAGCCCAGCACCATGTCCAAAACCAGGACGTTGTTGTCATAGGGAAAGTTGTTGTTGTCCGAGCAGAAGCGGCTCATTTCTATAGAGGCAGAGAGATAAGAAACAAAAGGCAGATAGTTAACAATGAATGGTCTACATTTGCTGCACATCTGCTGGATCATGATATCCAAATTGGTGCTAAAATTGTTCAGAAAATGAATTGGCAACTTTTCTAATGGTCGCTTAAGTCTTTCTTACATGATAGGATGATTGGACTGTTGGTCAGGCAAAAGAAATGGGTTTAACATAATTTGGATGGGCCATTTATTTCAACCATTTCATAGGCCCAGCGGTAAGTTATTTAATTGGGAAAATATTCACCACTTCAATCGTTAAAATGACTAGTTAGTCGCAGCCCTGATCTAAATTATGAATGACAGCCCTTGCATCCATACACAAAATGTATGCGGCATAGTATGAAGTATGAGGTATTGCAGCAATACTGATTAATAAATACCATCCAGCTAGTCACAGATGAGAATGTAGCTAGTAGAGGTATTAATCACTCTTCTGTCTAACTATATATATATAAATACATATATACTGTATATATATATATAGGCTATATATATATATATTTATATATATATATATATAATATTCACATACTTTTTTTTTTACATACATAAAAATGAGTACTGTTAGTCTGTCTAAATTGTATGTGAATAGACTTGTGATTTTGGTGGATGATGTCTGTGTAATGTTTATACGTCATTTACTACAAAGAAAAGTTTGTATAATTGTCTGTCCCATGAATGCATCACAGGTCATAACATCTTGGAATGAATGCAGAGCTTAATGTAATAAGAGCATAATGTTAGCAGGTAAACATAAAGTCGAGGTTTTGTTCATTTTACATCCATTTGTTGATTCCGGCTTATGATATAAATCCATGGTAGACCATAGAGAAACGTAATAGTGTCAGTGGAGTGGTGATGCTAGCGCAGGCCGAGTCACTCTGTCCTCCCCCTGCTGCATCAACATCAGATGATTTCAGGGTCAGATTATATTCAGATGGTTCTGGACACATAATTCAAACAGCAAGCATTATGAGATATCGTTGACATACTTCTCTGGTTTCGGAGTTGTTCCTCCCCGTCTCCCTCGTACAGTCAACCAAGCTGGCGCCCGTTTTATGTCATTGTGTTGGGATGATGCTGATGCTGCGGTCCTCCTACCGGCTAACTGCAGCTATTGCTAATGCTAGCTAACTTTGAGAGACAGGATATGGTGCCTTCAGGTACTCCTTTCGAACAACTCGACACAAGTGATGCAATCAGCCCGTAGATATATCTACACGTGAGTCAGCAGCATAGTATTGCCTCGTTGTTGGTGGGTGTTGCTATATTATTCAAATTAGACATTATACTTGTGAATGCAATGTCAGGATAACTTGTACGGTAAAACGTCCCATTAACAAATGTGTTTACTTTTATCGAAGACTTTCTTGGTCCTCTGAGTGTAGTAACTCACGTTATGCAGTCAAGCCTTTAGCAATTAAAGACAAAACAGAACACGAGTTAAGTATCTTTTGTCAAAGTAGGATATGTCCAATGTTAATAATACTTTTTAGTCCAACTGCGCCAAGAACTACAGTCCGTGAAGGCATCATTAGCTTCAAACTGCAAGCATATCAGCTAGCTAGCTAACGTGAAGTGGCTCCTTATCTTAGTTTGTAAACCCAGTAGCACAGAAAAGTGATATAGACAAGCTGTGCTGTCAAAATACAAACTCAGCGGACAGGTCTTGAAATGATGTGGAGAAATAAAAACTGGTAAACTGGTGAATTCCGTCGGTATCTGCTGAGTCGTCCCGGTTGTCGCACTGCAGCAGGTTAGGAGTCCTGTTGCTAAGAGACAGCGGCTGAAAGGTTTCTGCCTTCAGTCCAACTTTTAATAAAACTAAATAAAGTTACCTGAAAAAAAAATTTAAAAAAATGATTTACCCCATTAAAACTAAACAAAATAAGCTCTCTTGGCCTTACGTTTTGCTCTTAACTTTTGAGATGTTATTGATGTGAAAACCCTGCTCCTACTCATTAAACCTATTTTATAATCCCACTTTCACTCAAAATAATTACGCAATGGACAATATTTATTTTCAAAATAATTATATTAAATATTTACAAATTACTTTCTGTGACCGACAAACAGCTAACAATGTGCAAAATGAGCCCTTCCACATTCTGAATGAATCCAATCACATTGTTTTACATAGAAGACAACGCAGAGGACCAAGCACTTTACAACTGAGGGCAAAAAGAAAATGCCATAATTACATTATCAAACAAAACACCCTGGCTTTGTCTTTACACTGTATACAGATGATTTATCAGTGCACCTTATATCTTAAACGTTGAACTTATTCTTGTTATTAAGCAATCTCAATCTAGTACATCTTGAATCAGACATGATCTTAAAAGAATAACAGTGTACTGTCTTTCTTGTACAAGTGCTGACTAAAGAACCGTACAACAAAGCACCTTTATGCATGAAAACCATTTTTGACCGTTAACCTTACCACAAAGTCCAAATTGTGTTTTGATAATATAAATAGATGAACCTAGGAACTACTTTGAGCCATTCTTGACAAGGTCTATGAAGTTTCCCCAAATATCTACTGTTGGCTGATTATTAGTCAAGCTTCAGAATTAAACTGCAAACAAATACTGACTGAGCCAACCAGTGTTATGAACACGCGTAGACTTGCATACACAGAAATCCAGAAATGCACAAACATCACAGGTCAGTCTTCTCGGGGATGTTCAGCACCGTGCTGGAGGGCATACTGGGGTTGGATGTTCCCAGACTGACGGAAGACGGTGTTTCTCTGTACACTGATTCTAGCAGTTCCTCTGGGGGGTAGGCCGAACCAAGGCCTGGAGTAAAGCCTTGGGCAGCGTTTGACTCTGGGTGTGCAGTATGGGCTGCCGGGGAGGCCTGTGCGCTCCCTTGCTGGACCTGAGCGAGCCTCTCCATCTCTGCGTACTTACGGCCTCTCCTCTTGCCCAGGACCTTGACGTAGTTGGCTGGGACAAGTCCTGTGGTCTGGCTGTCCAGGCTGGCCAGCAGCCAGCCACGCACTCTGGGCTGTTGCTCTGAACACAGGGGAGAATAAAGGGTCATGATCTGAGCTCACCAACATGGGGGACACCACACTGTTCTAGTTTCCCAAAAGCATGTTTTGCTCTTTCATTATTGACAATTTGTCTGATGGACTTCACTCAAAAGACAAACTTAGTATTTCTGATGTCTTTGCAATAAACGCTATGCACTTACATGGACAGGAAAACAAGAGCTGTTCATTTTATTCGTAATGCTTATGTGGTTATAATAATAATAATAATAATAATAATAATAATGCATTTTATTTAAAAGGCGCCTTTCTTGGCACTCAAGGACGCCGCACAGGGAATTCATAAATTAAGAACAGCAGAACAAATACAATATGTTATGTCTCTTTCTGACATGTATACAATCCTCCATGGTTGTTTATATTTAAGGTGATGTTGTAATATCTATCTATCTATAAAATAATACAATTTCTGGAGATAAAAAAAAAAGATGAGAAACCAATTCAAGGAACTTCATGACATTGATTAAAAAAATAAAATAATTTGCAACATTTACCATAATGGTCCCAGATGTGTAAAACCAGTTATGTATGAGAGGAATGCGAGGACAGAAAACAATGTCCAGCAGTTATTAAAGAGCGCTCACCTTTAGGGGCAAGGTTGAGCATGTCTCCAGCCCGCAGAGAAATCTCCTCCTCAGACGCAGCTGAAAAGTCGTACTCCGCTCTGGCGACTACGTGGTCGTCCTCCCCGCTGGCCCAATCAGTGGCTAAACACAGAAACCCAAAACAGCTTTACATCTTAAAGAGTAAAAGACAGACTACATGCACCAATTCAGTCATCGGCTTCTCTCTCATAGAATATTGTTTCATCCATCTTTAAAACTAAAAAGTCCCATATATAACTGGTGCAAGTAATTAGAGAGATCAGTGAGGACTGTTGTCATTGATACCACCTAGAGCAGTGGTCAACTGCTTGGCACTGAGCCAGAAAAAGCAAGTTTTCCTTCCAAGTAATTGGTAAAGCCAGCAGCAGCACTGATAATGATAAAGTCTTGTGGGTGGGTGGGGGGGGGCAGCTTCTGAACTTTAAAAGTTATGTTGATAAAATGTGCACGTTCACCATCTCATCTGCAAGCACTCACTTTGGCATCTCTCCATTTAGTGTATGTATAGGTACTGAGCATGTGTGTGTAATTTAGGTCTGTGTGTAATAACAACAGTTTGTCAATAGTAATTCCCCCTTGTGGGACTAATAAAGGGTACATTCATCTTAAAATCTTGAATACAAATCTCACCGTTTTCTTCAACTGAACTGGAGCTCAGCAGTTTCCAGATAAGGTAGGGTCCCCCTAATACTACGGCGAAAAACAGAAAGATTGGCCAGGACTTGACGGTCGGACCCTCCATCCCCGCTCCATCCACTCTGGACGCACCTGTGGCCAGGGCATCGCTTGCGCTGTCTGCCCACAAGTCGTCCGCCTCCGCGTCTGACCTTCGCCCCAGCAGCCTCTGTAACCGTCGGTAGAAGTAGCGCAACGTGCGTACCAGAGCGAAGGCGGAGAAAACTCTCGTGAGGTGCGAACGCAGCCGTGTTAGGTGGTTGGCTACGTCCAACACCGCGCGGAAACTGTTATACACAGCTGAAAAGGTGGCGTCCAGCATCATGCTAACTGAGGTAAAGGCCTGGACAATGCTCTCGATAGACTGGAAGGCACCGCGACTGCTCTCCTCCGCCTGTTGCACAAACCGGCTGGGGGGAGCGTCTTCCGTGTTGGAGAGGCGGCTGTATCCTCCCATGCCGTAGCCGCCGCCCCCATAGGCGTAGGGGCTGTAGCCCCCGTACATGGAGCTCCCATAGGGGCTGTAGGAGGAGGTGAAAGAGCTGTAGGCTGGACGGTAAGCCTGCTGGATGGGACGAGGGGGCAACGGGGGCACCATCCTGGTCAGGACAGGGGGGCCTGCAGAAACAGAGGGGCCTGCAGGTGGTCCACAGTTTGCAGATCTGTTTGGTGAGAAGAAAAATCATAGGATTCAAACAATTTTTAGTGTTTGGTTATGTCATTTTTGGATGATACAGAAAGCATGGGTAATATTTAATTTAGCTAAACTAAAACTTTAAACTGTGTAACTATCAGGTTGATGTGACCTAAACTGAACAGAACTTTAACGTTATTGACCGGCAAAGACAGCGAGAACTAAGAAGACAGTTTAACCCTTGCGTTGTCCTCCGGGGTCAAAAACGGACAACAATTTGACATTTATGTCCCTTTTTCAAACTTTTTTTTTTCTTCTTTTTTTAGTTTTCACTAGGACCACCTTACTACCACTAGTTTTACACTACTTTTTTGGAATTCATGGTCAATAGTCCTCATTTATATATAATTACTTAAAGAGTTAAAAAAAACAGAAATTATGATTTTTTTTTTTTTTACTAATAGTTAAGATCAGAGGAATGAAAGTGATTATGTATTTGCACAGAGCGTTGTATGGAATCCAATCCATTAGTTGTGGTAATTTGGTTAAAAAGAAACTCATATATTTCAGATATAGACATTTTTTAAAGGGGTCAAATTTGACAGGAGGAGTAATGGGAATGTTCACAGAATATTAAATACTACCCAAAGTGGAGAAGGGCAATTCAAATGATTGCATGGCATTAGTTTATGTTTTATGCGGCGTTTACATTCATAATTAAGATATGCTAACGTTACTGTTTACCTGGTGAGACACTTTTCCATGAAATTGTGTGGCCAGGTTGGTTCAGTGGGTAGCGCGGGCGCACATGTACATTGAAGTTTATGCCTCGACTCAGAGGTCGAGGGTTCGAGACCACCCTGTGACGATTTCCTGCGTGTCTTAACTATCTGTCCTGGCATAATTAAAGGCTGAAAAGCCCCAAAAAATAAAAATAAAAACTTTTTCTTTACAATAACGTTAGCTAGTTAACTAGCTACACATGCTAGGCCAGGGCCTCGTCGGGCCTACCGTTAGTAGTTAGCTATTCGCAAAGCTCGTCCTTTGTTTATTTGCCCACCGTCGGCGAAATATTCTGGCAAATGACTATTGGTTTAATGGTCAATGGTTTATACCGCCATATTAAAGGCTCCACCGTTTGGATGGTCACCTAGCTTGTGCTAAACCTTAGCATAATATAGCTAACGTCACCAACAACAGCGAACCAGCTCCAGTCCAAAACAGGTATATAGCTCGTTTACCTGTAATTTATAGGTGCACTCATAGCCCCTGGAATCCGCCTTTCCCATGGCTTTGGTGGAGGCTGCGGATCCATAGCAAAATATATGTCCCCAAAGTGTAAAAAAAATAATGCGAACTCTGCTCCCACCTGACAGCTTCTCCTGCTGCCTTCCCGTTCTCCTCGTAGTTTCCTACTCTAACATCGCAACTCATGTGTGTGTTGTTGGATTCATAGCCCTAAATGGACTATAACAATTGTGGATTTGTAGGTACATATGGCTTTGTCTCCTGGACTGGGATATTTTGGCACGGCTTCCATCTCTAAACAGAGGTAAAGGAATTTCAAATGGTCGAGGAAAATATAATTGAAAAAATTCCGACAACTCTTAAAAGCACCAACTGGTCTGCGATGTTTTGCGATTAGACCACAATAGCTGATAACAGATAGATGTAAATAATAGAACCAAATATTCTCCATTACTCTATCTAAATATCTGAATATTTTTGGCGGTAAATTAGATGTATTTGTATTTCTTAATGTTTGTAACTGCTTAAATTACTTAACAATCCATTAACAATCCTTTGTGTTTTTCACACTTGATTAGTTTGCCCTGGACGCTTACAGATTAAATGCACTGCTCACTTCTGTCCAGCAGAGGGTACTGTGACTTATTACACAACAAGACCCTCGAGATAGACTTCTGCAACCTGCAGATAATAGGGAATATCCCTGCTTTGTAATACACTAGAGTTGAACAAAAATTTGCATTAGTATTTTACTTATTTATGTTCAGTCACACATTTAAAACTTTCTAGTGGTTTGGCTGAAGAGAAACAGAAACTTCCTAAAGTTTGGGCTTAATTATGCATAGGCTACTTGCCCAACCTGCTTTAGGAAGTTCCATGTAAAGTGTGAGCTAAATAAACACACAAATGTCAGAAAATAACCCTCCTGTTGTCCTCAGGTCAAATTTGACCCCTTTAAAAAATGTCTATATCTGAAATATGGGATTCTTTTTAACCAAATGACCACAAAAATGGATTGGATTCCTCACAACGCTCTTTGCAAATCCGATGGATCACTTTTATTCCTGACGAAACTCATCTGTACGTTCCTCAAACCTCAACTATGAGTCAAAATAATTCATAATTTCAGATTTTTTAACTCAAACATTAGGGATACTTCCATATAAGTGAAGATTACTTATCACTTATGAATGAGAAATGATTAAGTAGAAATTAGAAATGACCACAAATTCCAAAAAGTAGTGCAAAACTAGTGGTGGTGTTAGTGAAAACTAAAAAAAATGTTATGTTTTTGTCCCTTTTTGACCTGGGAGGACAATACAGGGGATAACAATGATGCATAAAAGCCTGCTGTCCTCAGACTTAATGCCCCACATGAGCGTTCACTTGCTTCTTTTTACCCCCCCCCCCCCCCCCCCCCCCCCCCGAGATTTCACTCCCAGTGTTGTTCAGTTAACCCAGTAGTCAGGTTTTGAGAGGGGGCGGCTTGTGACTACGCTGCTGAGAGGGTGAGGAAAGCTGCACTTGAACGCAAGTAGAAAGTGCAGAGGTGTGGGCCTACAGTGTGGGTTTTAGGAGGAAGCCCTGTGATGTCAAGTGTGTGTGTGTGTGTGTGGGGGGGGGCATACATGCAGAGCTGTCACATTAGATAGATACACTGGGGGTTAGGAGGACGTAAGATGCCTGTGTGATGTCACAATGTAGGTGTGTGAGAGTGAGGTTGCCGTTCGTGACATGACGGTGTCAGGATCCCAGGCGAAAGGTGTAGGAGTCCAGGGTGTTAGCCCGTGATGTCGCTGTGTGTGGGACGATGCTTTAGCTGATGATGGTCCTGGTATTTGGGGTTTGTGCTGAGCACCTGTGACCTTTCTGCACCGTGGTGATAGAGGAAGGTCAAAGATAATGAACGATCATGTCCTCCAAGCATGTAAAGTAGAAGTACCTTACATGGACACCCAAGCAGGACACCCACATGTGTTTGTTGGATGTAAATTTGCTGCCGCCTCACTCTTCTGGTTTCAGCCTTTCCATCAGATTTTGGAACCTGGCTGCAGGGGTCTTGCTCCCATTCATGAAGTATTAAAATGAAATCTGATACGAGAACATAACTCTTTGGTTGAACTGCACACAGCTTATAGAAACTAGGGATCCTTGGCGAGAGTTAGATGAGAAGATAAATCCCACTCTAATGCCTGTCCGTTAAGTATGAAGCTACAGCCAGGAGACGGTTAGGGTTAGGTTAGCTTAGCATAGCATAGCATAAAGACTGGAGAAAGTCAGAAACAGCTAGCCTTGCTCTATTCAAAGATGCAAAAAAATTCTTAGTAGAACCCCTAGCGTTTACTAACCAACACAACATATCTTGTTTAGGCTATTTAATAAACAATATAAAAAACCTAATTTACAGCAAGAAAACAAATAAGTACAGCATATTTCTCGCATTGTCGAACTGTTCCTTTAATTAAAACTGAGCGGTTAAGTCAAACTATGTGAAAACAGCCCCAGACCAAGTGTACATAAAGTATATATATATATTAGACCCCATGATATGTTAAGTTATAGGGGAAATATAATGCTCATTTTCAGGTTGATACTTTTATTTTGGGTTTCTACTAAAACACGTTGAAATGCTTTAATGTTAAAAAAAAAACACATCATATATCTCATACTCTCTTTCTGAATACACCTTTTTTCATTCTCTGTCTGAAACGCTGTATTTTAGTGTCTGTCTTTTTAAGCTGCCATCCAGAAAAGCCCAGTCTGCTCTGATTGGTTAAGACTTCCGGGTCTTCCTCATCCGTGCTCTCTGTCACTGCAGCATCATTGCATCCGGGGAATGACTGAAGCGGCACTGCAGTGACACTTCCTACCTATAGGCTGTATAGAATAGTTGTGACATTTCAACCATACAGAGGTCATGAGGGCTCAATTAAAGGCACAGTTTCTGAATATGGTCTGGATGCATTTCTCTGTTCTCTGTTGATACTTTCACAGTATTCATATATAGACCTGCGTTATAATAAAAAGACATGTAAATGTCACTTGTTACAATAGTAGACCTTCAAGGCATGGAAATGTCACTTGTTACAATAGTAGACCTTCAAGGCATGGAAATGGATCAATTTAGCTGCATAAACTCCTCAAGCATAATGTTTCAAAGTATGTGAGATCTGAGAGAAATAATCTGATGTCGTCCAGTTGAGTTGGCAAGAAATCCCCAAAAAATAGCATCATTTTCTCTAATGGCAGTCAGACATTTTCAAAAGAAGATGTTGCCAACTCATTTCACAGAGATTGGCAAAGATTTGCCGGGGCATCCACAAAGTTACCCTGTATATTCCTGTGTTTACAACCACAATGTATCATTATCATGAAAGACTGATTGACCCGATAAGGTAGTTCAAAGAATCCTTTGCTTTCCCTCATACCCAATATATGCCAAGTTTCTGTTCCAACAGTACAGATTTAGCCAACTGGTTCAACCAGACGTGTGACTTTACGCCACTACTCTTTCTTT
>NC_045749.1:21636542-21711542 GCF_008692095.1 Etheostoma spectabile | reverse complement strand
CCAGATAGTTCTCTAACTTGTTTGAGTTTACTGTGCATATTGAATATCGCATTCAATTAATCGCACTCAATATACATGTGTGATCAAACACCAGTGATGTTCAGATCCATTGTACATAAATGCACAGAGGAAGTGGGCATTCAAATTTAACTTTTGTATTATCAGTACTGCATGCATACAGTGTCGTCATCAACCATTTGCAGTGAGAGAGGGCTTGCCAGCTTCACAGGAAGGGGGGGGGGGGGGGGGGGGGGGGAGGGAATAGGAGGCGACAGAGCAGCAGAGGAGGGGCATTACTGGAAATAGGTAGCTAAACAGGTCTAGCTTGCCTTTTCCAGGACATGGTTAGGAAATACTGAAAGAGACACAATGCACCGAGCGTCTAGTCCACACTGTGCACAGCCAGACACACACACACACACACGCACAGACACACACACAGTTGAGACGTAACATACGTACTACATGTACACCCACACACTCATGTAGTGTTTGTGTTGTGATAGTGATAGTGAAATATCCTGACAGTCAATTATTACTTCAGTGTCGTCTCTGTGAGAACATTTGGTCCCCTTATTATTTAACCGCATTTGGTGTTGCAATACCTTGTTTCATAACACAATGACACACGAGGTGGTGGCGCAGTGGATATCACCCATACCTTGGCGTGGGAAATCAGGGTTTGAGTCCCACTGCTATGCATCGACCAATGTGTCCCTGAGTAAGACGCTGAACCCCTAGTTGATCCAGAGGCGTGTGACCTCTGACATTTAGCAAATGTAAGTCACTAAATGACATGTAATGTAATAAAATGGGTATTACCTGTGTAAGCTCGAGAACTAGATAGCCAGATAGCCAGATAGATAGATAGACTTTATTCATTCCAAAGGAAATTTTAGGCATCCAGTAGCAAGATAACCATAATACAACAAACGCATAGACACACATATATCACACATATACAGACATATATCACACATACTGTACATAAGGCAAGGCAGCTTTACTTGTATAGCACATTTCAGCAACAGGGCAATTCAAAATGCTTTACACAAAAACAGTTAAAAAACAAAAAGTTAAAAAATAAAAACAGATAAAACACAAGAACAAACAGTTAAAAATAGGGAGTTTGTTCCAGATATGAGGAGCACAGAAACTGAAAGCTGCTTCACCCCCGTTTAGTTCAGACTCTGGGGACAGAAAGCAGACCTGTCCCAGATGACCTCAGAAGTCTGGGGGGGGGGGGTCATAGTGTAGTAGCAGATCAGAAATGTATTTTGGCCCTAAACCATTGAGTGATTTGTAAACTAGCAAGAGTACTTTGAAATCAATTCTTTGAGGCACTGGAATCCAGTGTAAAGACTTCAGAACTGGAGTGATGTGATCCAGTCTCTTGGTCTTAGTGAGAACTGGAGTGATGTGATCCAGTCTCTTGGTCTTAGTAAGGACTGGAGGGATGTGATCCAGTCTCTTGGTCTTAGTGAGAACTGGAGTGATGTGTTCCAGTCTCTTGGTCTTAGTGAGGACTGGAGGGATGTGATCCAGTCTATTGGTCTTAGTGAGGACTGGAGTGATGTGATCCAGTCTCTTGGTCTTAGTGAGAACTGGAGTGATGTGATCCAGTCTCTTGGTCTTAGTAAGGACTGGAGGGATGTGATCCAGTCTCTTGGTCTTAGTGAGGACTGGAGTGATGTGATCCAGTCTCTTGGTCTTAGTAAGGACTGGAGGGATGTGATCCAGTCTCTTGGTCTTAGTGAGGACTGGAGGGATGTGATCCAGTCTCTTGGTCTTAGTGAGGACTGGAGTGATGTGATCCAGTCTCTTGGTCTTAGTGAGGACTGGAGTGATGTGATCCAGTCTCTTGGTCATAGTGAGAACTGGAGTGATGTGATCCAGTCTCTTGGTCTTAGTAAGGACTGGAGGGATGTGATCCAGTCTCTTGGTCTTAGTGAGGACTGGAGGGATGTGATCCAGTCTCTTGGTCTTAGTGAGGACTGGAGTGATGTGATCCAGTCTCTTGGTCTTAGTGAGGACTGGAGTGATGTGATCCAGTCTCTTGGTCATAGTGAGGTCTGGAGTGATGGGATCCAGTCTCTTGGTCTTAGTGAGGACTGGAGGGATGTGATCCAGTCTATTGGTCTTAGTGAGGACTGGAGTGATGTGATCCAGTCTCTTGGTCTTAGTAAAGACTGGAGTGATGTGATCCAGTCTCTTGGTCTTAGTGAGGACTCGAGCAGCAGCGTTCTGAATCAGCTGCAGCTGTCTGATTGATTTTTTAGGGAGACCTGTAAAGACCCCGTTACAGTAGTCAAGTCTACTGAAGATGAAAGCATGGACCAGTTTTTCCAAATCCTGCTGAGACACAAGTCCTTTAACTCTTGATATGTTCTTTAGGTGATAGTAGGCTGACTTTGTAATTGTTTTAATGTGGCTGTTAAAATTCAGGTCTGAGTCCATGACCACACCAAGATTTCTGGCTTTGTCTGTTGTTTTTAACGTTGTTGTTTGAAGCTGAGCGCAGACTTTTAATCGTTCCTCTTTTGCTCCAACAACTTTACTGTTTGGCTTCAGTCGCACCGCCCTTATCAACCCTGTTTCCACCAACAAGCTTTGATTAACCCTCTGTGCACAACCTGCCCGCTTTAAAAGACAAGACAGACAAAGTTAGCGTCTAGCCGGTGAACACAGTGGAGCATTTAGCAGCTAGCATCTAGCATCTAGGAGACCAAAACTGAGCAAAAAGAAGAGTGAATTGCGTTTGCCAGGTAAAAACAACATCCAATGACAGCTAAGGTTGCTCCACATCTCATTAATGGTAGGGGTAATATGATTGTAATAGTTTGATAACACATAAACCTGGTCAACTTTGTACTTTGTAAGATCATAATATGTCAAACAATGTTGTAAACCTCTCCAGGCTATTGTGTTTTAACCCTCCCATTGTCCTTGGCTCAAATTTAACCCTGTTTAAAAATGTCCATATCAGAAAAATGGCATTCTTTTTAACCAAATTACCACAAAAAAGGATGGATTCCATGCAAATACAATCACTTTCATTGAATTTCAGGTGAAAATTGAAATGGTTTCAAATCAACATCCTGACCAAAACTCATCCACTCTACATACGCTCCTCTGAACTATAAGTCAAAATAATTCATAATTTACACTTCATTAACTCAAATATTAGGTAAAATTCTATACAAATGAGGGTTATTGGCCATGGATAATATAATAATATAATAAAACAATGCGTTGAAAATGTGAAATGTCGAAAAAGTGTGGAAAAAATAAATAAAATAAGTGGTAATCTTTTTGACCCAGGAGGATAACATGAGGGTTAATAGTGCTTTTTCATAACCACCAGTTGGGGCGAAGGTTATTTAAGTTTCTGTTCAGAAAACGGCATGCATGCAAAAACTGTAGATTCAATTGAAACTTCGATAATACAAACGCTGTTTACAAATGAGACCGGTAAATCAAAACCAAAAGCCAGAGAGCAGATTGTTGACATGTATCCTGTGTAGTATGCACTGAGGTTTAATATCAGGTTCATTGTGGTTCATTTCAACGTGACAGGAAGGAAGCTGCATGCAGCGTTGCGCCTCGGGCTCCCAATACGAGAGAAAACAAACGTCTCCAATGTAGCACATCCTGGATTCCTTGGTAATGACGCTTCAGGACACGCCGTTTGTAAAGCACCACGGCGATATCGAACGCAATCATTTTCAAGAAACGAGATTAAAATCAACATCGATTTGCGATGAAAATGTAAACGACACTGATGTAAATATGAAACTGTACAACGCATTTGCAGAGTAGGTATTGTCTGGATGAGTCAGAGCCTGGGGGGGGGGCGGGGGGGGGGGGGGGGGGAGAGTAGATTTTTTTCATTGTCTGTATTGTCTTTAACAGGTGATTGATACTTGTATCTGGCTATATTACCACGAGAACAAAATGATGGGTCAGCTTACATTTTGTAATTTCATTTGGATTAGAAAAGATGAAATTGATTCAATGACTAATTCAGATCCATCTAAATAATTACCACAGTTTATTTAAACTTGACGATCCCATTCAATCATTTCCACTACCAAGAATCACCGAGACCTAACGTCTCAAACGCTGTTAGGCAGTTAGCTCGGGCGCTTATATACATATACATATAATATACAATATATATATATATATATATATATATATATATAATATGTTACACACATATTTTAACACTGCTGTCAGGCGGTTTCAGCTCACTAGAAAATATGACATTTTTGGGCGGGTTGAAAAAATGATAAAGCAGCGTTCCGAGTTAGCATTGTCATTGTTGGCATGGTAACTGACATTTAGCTCAGTCCAGCCTCACAGAGCCACTAGCATGGCTGCAGACTTTTGTTGAACTGTAATTCAAGAATAACTGCTTTATTGTTTTGCAAAATGCACGTTTTAAAAATATCTCGCCAGAAGTTCTAAGTCTAGAAAGTCTTGCCCATGTCAACATCTGCCCTGCTGACGTGCCACTGAGCAACACACCCCACCGGCTGACTCTGAAGATCTAAGATAGACATTTTGACATTCTTGCCACCCAGTATTGAAATCTTGGGGAAATGATCAGTTTCATATGTGTCAGAATTGCACGTCATTTATCTATGGCCATAATGGACCCAAACAACAGGAGATGACATGTCTTAACAAAGGCATGAGGTAGATTATCATCAGTGGTTGCAAACAAAGACATCTGATATAAATTAAAAGGTGAATTGATAAAATTCAATTGCATTGTAACACTAATAAGAGGAATTTCAAAGGGTCATCTGTAGAGAGCTGTTAGGCCAATATGTGCAAAGATTAATAAGAGTAATAAGAGATTCAAATAAATAGTCCTTTAGTAGTTTAGCACTAAAGCACATTTGTCTGCATTTATTAACCCTCGTGCTGTGGGTGGTGATGGTGCAGTGGGTCTGACGCATGCATTTTGTGCGGGAAATCTGGGTTCGATTCCCATTGCGTTACATCAACCAATGTGTCCATGAGCGAAACACTTAACCCTATATATGAGAGGTGTGGGACCTCTCATATATAGCAACTGTAAGTCGCTTTGGATAGGTCAGAAATATGGAAATGACACCTGCAGTGCAAATGACACATGCATTTGGTGTGGGAGATCGGCGTTCGATTCCCACTGCGTTACATCAACCACTGTGTCCATGAGCACGACACTTAACCCCTAGTTGCTCCAGAGGCATGCAACCTCTCACGCATAGCAACTGTAAGCAACTTTGGATATATAAGAAATATGGGACGTCAACATACGTGCCAAAAACGATGGGAAACTGTAAAAAACGTCGTAAAAAGTGACAAAAACAAAGATTAAAAACTTCAAGCACACCGGACGAAAATGTCAAAAACAGAAAAAATGTGACCAAAAACATCTGGAAAAGCTAAAAAAAAAATAGCAACATAAATTTTGAGAAGGACCACGATCGTCGAGAAGACAACACAACGGTTAAATTCTAACACTAACTACATTTTGTATAAAAAGAAGTCACATATTTTTACTTAGCATTAGGTACAAGCCACAATGAATGATTGTTGTATAATTGTTTTGTGCAAGGGGGGGGGGGGTTAGAAGTTGAAAGAGAGCAACATAGTTATTTAAAAGTGTTTTGGCCAAACACTGGCATTGCTCAACAGTACTGACTGTAATTACAGTCACTGCATTTCCTTCATTGCGCAACTGGTGACTTGTCAAACTATTATTATATATTATTAAGATATTTTTCCTCTTTTAACGGTCTGATATTGTTTTACTAATGTTACTTCTGGTTGCTTGCTTTGGGCACCAAATGTAAAATGTGATCCTGAAGAAGACTCAAAGTGACTAAACACTTCTTCATTGCTGAATGGACCTTAAATTGCCCATATTCTGCTCATTTTCAGGTTCATAATTGTATTTAGAGGTTGTACCAGAATAGGGATACATGGTTTAATTCAAAAAAACACCACGTTTTGTCGCACATTGCTGCAGCTCCTCTTTTCCCCCTGTGTGTTGAGCTCTGTGTTTTAGCTCCAGAGTGAGACATCTTACTTCTGTTCTATCTTTGTGGGGAATCACACATGCTCACTACCTAGGTAAGTACTACTAGCCAGTCAGAAGCTGAGTATGAGGGCCCTGACATGTACCTATGTAAGGATACTAGCCAGTCAGAAGCAGAGTTATGAGGCCCTGACAGTACCTAGTAAGGACTACTAGCCAGTCAGGAGCAGAGTATGAGGGCCCTGACAGTACCTAGGTAAGGACTACTAGCCAGTCAGGAGCAGCGTATGAGGGCCCTGACAGTACCTAGGTAAGGACTACTAGCCAGTCAGGAGCAGAGTATGAGGGGCCCTGACAGTACCTAGGTAAGGACTACTAGCCAGTCAGAAGCAGAGTATGAGGGCCCTGACAGTACCTAGGTAAGGACTACTACCAGTCAGGAGCAGAGTATGAGGGCCTGACAGTACCTAGGTAAGGACTACTAGCCATCAGGAGCAGAGTATGAGGGGCCCTGACAGTACCTAGGTAAGGACTACTACCAGTCAGAAGCAGAGTATGAGGGCCCTGACAGTACCTAGGTAAGGACTACTAGCCAGTCAGGAGCAGAGTATGAGGGCCCTGACAGTACCTAGGTAAGGACTACTAGCCAGTCAGGAGCAGAGTATGAGGGCGTATCCTGACAGTAGCTGGGTAAGGAGAAAAAGTCTAAATATCTTATAGCATGACTGAGCATACTTGTTTCTGGTTGGCTGGCTGTCAGGTGTTAAATTAAACACTGTTCTAAATAATTTCTCAGGTTACGTTAAACCACACTCTTATCAAACACATTATATCTCATTTAATCAGCAAATTGAGCAAATCTTGGTTTTTGGTGGTTATATGCAGTAACTTCCAGGAAAGAGCTAGGCTTGCTATTTATTTACTTCCCTTTATGCTAACTAGCTGTCGGCTCTAGCTACATATTCACTGCACAGATGTGAGAATGCTATTGTTTTTTTGGATCTAACTCTTTGTTCGGAAAGCAATACGTGCATTTCCCAAATTGTTACCTTGTTCCTATAACTGGTTATGTCATAAGCATGATAATGCACTCTCAGGTGTCCCAATATAGAAAATAATGCACTTGCCTTCTTCCTCTTATGATAATACATTATATCAGGGCATTTGGTCATGCTTTATCATTTCCACAACTGTTCTGTATGTGAAGATCATGTATCCAGTATAGGAGATAGAGTATATAGAGGTGATAATTAAATGACAAAAAGATGTAGAATAAAACAGATTGTTTAATAAGAACTGATCCTGTAAAAAAGAAATCAAAAGTAGTCATCAAAATATGTACTTTCTTTTAAAACCACAAAGCTTCTGGAGGGCATACAAGTACAAAAACAACATGCTATGATGAGCTAGGCTAGAGTTGACAGTTTGTTCGTTATCAACCATGTGGCTAATCATATTGTCCTCGAGCTCGGCACTCTGTGAGCCTCAGCTGAATGAATGAAACAAAGACAATTGACATCTGTATCTATAAAACATCTTGCAGATGTGCTCTGAGAACTCTGGATTACACATGTGATCACTGTCATGACATAGTCATTACGAAGGAAAGAGCACACTCAATGTCCTTCCTCCCACTTCCTCAATGGAAATTTCAGTACCTTGCCAGTTCTTGAGCGTTTCAGCAAATTATTATTATTGCTTTCACCCCCAAGTGTGCATAACATGTAAGTACAGAGTGCATTTAACAGCAAATATTCTGCTAAAATACGATAAAACAGTACAATATATAAGAATCCTTTCCAAAACAATAAAAAGATTAAATCCGTGATAATAAGATATTATGTTTCTGCTGTACTTTCAAATCCCTAACATCCATTTAACCCTCTGTTTCTACAATTAAAATATCAAACACATTGAATACTATACAGTATGTTCACAGTGAATCCAATGTCACCTGAGAAAGACAAAGAAAGAAAGTAGTACATTCACTTCTGTGGAAATCTAACTTTGGCTTGGAAACCATCGGCGTGTCATTGGTGATCTTTACAACCTAAGGCATGTTTTATCCACGTACAGGTCTTAGGCTGAATCTCATGTCTCTATCTTACCCATACCCCTTACCCCTATCCCTACGTCTTGCGCGTTCACGTGAGAACAAGTGTTGTCCCAATACTTTTTTTGATCGAGGGGTGAGGGGTGGATGGCCCTAGGAACATTAGACAGTGAATGAAAAAAATCAAGGGAGAACGCGAGCTTACTTGAAACCGAGGGGTAGCGATATACATTGTGCAACAGGCAACAATGGCTGCCGCATCGACCAGAGAGACCCATAAACCCCGTTTCAAGGGCCAAGGGGTAGGGGTAAGGGGTAAGATGGAGAAATGGGATTCAGCCTTAGTCTTGCAGTAGCTAGGCGAACTCATGTGAGCTCACTTTTATTGACTAGTCTGGAGAATATCTACCCATAACACCAGCAGTGGGAAACCAACCAGTGAATTAGGGGGAGTGATAAGAATCACATTCCAACTTTACGCCTCTTGAAACACCCCCACCCCAACAGTCCAGAAGTTAAAAGTTGGGGTAAAACCTGAAACAGATTTCCACCAATAGCATTTATTGTGTATAAATATGGTTCTGAAACTGCATATATATAGTGAAGCATATTACTTCTGTTCCATCTTTGTTGGGAGTCGCACATGTGCAGTACCTAGGTAAGGACTACTAGCAAGTCAGGAGCAGAGTATGAGGCCCTGACAGCACCTAGGTAAGGACTACTAGCCAGTCAGAAGCAGAGTATGAGGGCCCTGACAGTACCTAGGTAAGGACTACTAGCCAGTCAGGAGCAGAGTATGAGGGCCCTGACAGTACCTAGATAAGGACTACTAGCCAGTCAGAAGCAGAGTATGAGGGCCCTGACAGTACCTAGGTAAGGACTACCAGCCAGTCAGAAGCAGAGTATGAGGGCCCTGACAGTACCTAGGTAAGGACTACTAGCCAGTCAGGAGCAGAGTATGAGGGCCCTGACAGTACCTAGGTAAGGACTACTAGCCAGTCAGGAGCAGAGTATGAGGGCCCTGACAGTACCTAGGTAAGGACTACTAGCCAGTCAGGAGCAGAGTATGTGGCCCTGACAGTACCTAGGTAAGGACTACTAGCCAGTCAGAAGCAGGAGTATTTTCCTCTCTCAAATTCATCAGGAAACCAAATTTGATTAATCATCTTTAGGAGAATGGTGTCTTTCCAGATTAATAATGGGAAGCAAAGACCAATGGCAGCTTCTCGAGCACAACAGTAGGCCAATCAGGTGTGAGAAGCATTCTTGGGAAGGAACTAGTCCGTAATCAATTGTATCGCCTAGAAACAATGCCTTTGTCTGGTTATAGATTCCAATTGGCCGCCAATAATTTTGCTCATTTGCCCACTGATGTAATAACCCAAGCAAAGGCCTACTGAGAATGCCTGGCTTAGACAGACCAATGTAGTCCTCTGAGCTGCTTCTGATTATTATTATTTATTCATACCAACACTGTCACTCCTTATAGTCACTTTGGCGAGATGCTTTGATCCAGTCAGCCAAAGTCGGAAAGTGGCCTTCGGAGGCCATGCTGTTGCTGGAGTAAGGATTTTGCAGATTTTTAAGAGGCTGGGTGCTTCCACTACCGTCATGCCTCATTGGATCCATGTTGGTGCCGTTGTTCATAGAACGAGGAAGCAAGTTGGTGTAAGTATTTTCTTGGCTTTCCCTGGGGGACTGCATGAGAGGAGCGTGGGTTTCTTGTCCGACTGTGATCTGGGGCTCCTGCTTCAGCTGGAAGCCAGTCTGAGGACCTCCTCCCACCAGGCCCTTCAGAAAATCTTCCCCTTCTAGTCCCCCTAGGAAGGAAAAAGGATGCGACCCACCTCCACCTCCACCTCCACCTTCAGGTACTGACCCGTTAAAGGTGTTCTGGGCTGGATTGAGGTTACTGAAATTGGACCACACAGTCTGGAGTCCCTGGTTCTGGTTGTCTAGATGGTTCTGGGCCCGGGACTCAGACGCATGCTCCTCCCTTTGGTGCTGCAGGTGGAAGACCGACTGGGTCTCCAACTGGCTCAACACAGGGGCCTGGGGGACTGTATCCAAGCACTGCAAGTCCCTCATAGAGAGCTGGGGGAGGGTGTTATTCTCAAAGTTGCTGTGCTCCACTCTGTGGGGGTAACCAGGTCGCCGGTTTGGCTGCTGTTGCCTGCTGCTATTAGGAGGTGGAAGATTACCCATGGCACCAGACTGGTTTATGGTGACTGTATCCATTGAGAGTGCTGGGTTTGGATTTACCCATGAATGGCTGACTGGCACATTAGGAGCCTGTGATGTCATCATTACATTCTGAACCCCTTGTGGGTAGGGCTGGTTGAATACAGAGGGTGGTAGCTGCATGGAAGGCGTGGGCTGATGCCTCAGGTAAACGTTGCCCGGGTCTGGAAAACATATAGTGGCAATTAGTGTGATAGCAGGGTAGTATTATCCTGAACTGGATGGATGTGTTGTAATTGGCTTAACATCTAATCGTTGCTATTTAAGGGGAAACCAAGTCAATGCAGTTACCTTTCCGCATGTGACTCATGGTAGTCTGTGGCACCGCCTTGGGCCTGTTCATAGCCAGACCGGCAAAATGACCCCCTAAAGAAAGACCAGACACCTTTGTTACAATGCATAAATACATACTTACGTACAAAAGACATGCACATGTCATATCAGTAGAGCTGCAAAGATTAATCAATTAGAATAGAAAGCCTTTATTGTCATTATACACAAGTCCAGTACTTGTGCAACGAGACTGAAGCAACCCCTTCACAGTGTTGACACCAAATATAAAATATAAAAATATAAAGTATAGGTAGTGCAGAAAAAAAAGAGAGGGGGGAGACCTGGTGCACAGTCCTGAGAACATGTATACATATATAAAATAGCTTTGCATATACATTATGCGATAAGTAGTTAAGTATTGGTAACAAATAAATATATATTGCACAGTAATTAGTTGTCAACTGTTAAATTAATCACCAACTATTTTGATAATTGAATCGGATTGAGTCATTTTTATGAAAAAAAAGACAAAAACTCATTGATTCCAGCTTCTTAAATGTAAATGTTTCCTAGTTTTTTTTACTCCTCTCCGACAGAAAACTGAATTTCTTTGAGTTGTGAAAAAACAAGACATTGGAGGACGTCTTCTTGGGCTTTGGAAAACAATATTTTTCACCATTTCGGACATTTTATAGACCAAAAAACAAATAGATTAGCCGAGTAAAATAATCCCTAGTTTTAGCCTTGCATATCAGATGGGTTGTACTCTGCATACAGCAGCAAGACTCTTACCTGACAAGCCTGATATCCTCATCAAGTGCTCCCGACTGCGCTTCTTCGCATTGTAGCCGTAAGGATCTAAAGCATAAACAAAATGTTCACACGTATCATTTGAATCCAACTGAGAACGGTGGCCCCAGATCCTGGAGGCTACCATACAGGACACAGAGGAATAATGAGATATTGAGTTAATGACAAAAAGACGGCAATCACTGCTGACCTTTGTCGTCGGGCAGATATCTGAAATCCATCGGCTCGCTGACTTCCTGATCGGAAGGTCGGCGTAATTGCATTTGCACGGTGACCGACTCGGTTATGGAGGTGTTGTAGTAGGACGGCGTCTTGAAGACGATGGCCACTTGGCGATGGACATCGGCCTGGGAGAAGGAGCCTTTGGCCTCCCAGCCGTCGGAGGAGAAGAACCGCACCTCAATGTCATCTGGAGGAAATGGGGAGGATGGGAATTCAGGAATGGAAAACTGAATGAACATGCAAAGAGATGGACACTACGGCTATGAGAAGCAAAATGGATTCCTGGGTAAATGGGATGGAGAGAAAACAGATGCAAGCAATATGAAAACTGAATACTGTAAAATAATGAAATGCCTAGAGAACACTGAAAGTGTGTACCTTTCTGTACTTTGTCACACAGTAAGAAGATCTCATCCCCCCCCTTGACGCTGCCACTGTTCTTGTTGACTCGACAGATCCTCAGCTCTGCTGTGTTCGGGGCCCCTGGTGATGCAGAAACAAGTTGTGAGCATGCAACCTAATCTAACAGACTGCATTCAAGTGAGACAACATGTTTTATAACCAAGAGAGGTAATGTCAGAAGTTGCCTTCACTTGATCTAGTCGACGTCCTGTTGTGGGAAACCAGCTTTAGTGGCTCAGTGTAATAACTTGTTCAATATTGGCCTCAGTTTATAAGACCACATTCAGTTCTCAGTTAAAGTCTCAGCAGACTGAGCCCCATGTCACATGTCTGCTGTCAGAAGAGGAAGTGCTCCATGGTAACGCTGGTACTTGAGGGTTAGTGTGTATAAAGAACTTCCCCTTTCTCAACTAGTTCCCTAAGTGCAACATTAAAAAACAGCATTGAGAGAATATCGGCTACACACACATTCACAAGTCTTGCAACAAACACTGCACAGCAACAGGAGCCTACTGTATTAACTGGTTGTGCAACCACAGCGACTTATGTACAATCTCAATTCTTCCATTATTGATTTATGTCAATTAGTAGGATGTATATACAATTCTAGGTGATTATGTTACATTCCATTGAGTGAAAACTCTGAACCAAGTCTCTCTTATGTGTTTTAATTGGTATCATAAATTTGTCTCATACAGTAATTCTTACACTGTCTTCCTTTCTGCCTCTTTCTTATCTATCTACTCACACACCATCTAAGTGAATGGCGCCATTGTTAGAACATGTATATATCCTTGTGTGTCTCATTAAATCTTGAGAACATTGTGAACTGAGCCATGCTTTGTGTCGCTTTGTTCTCTGAGATCTTGCTAGATGATAGGTTACCAACCACAATTTCTTTTTTAGATTGTTTCATAACAATAGGAGACAGGACATGATTAGAGCCAAATAGCCGCAGCTTTAATTAACGTTATATCATCAACAGCTCTTGAACTCCACTATCAATTCAACCCTAAGGCAGACACGCCTAACCTCAGGAAACCTGGATTCCCGTATGTACAATTATTAGGCTAAGTTGTTATGCTATCGACACATGAAATTGAACATGACGTCATGACTCACTGTTGTCGTAGATGGGGTTGGTGACGATGGGGTTGAGCGGTCGGGTGCAGTGGCCGTTGTCGTCCTGCAGGTAGACCTGGATACACAGGCGAACCACGTTCAAGTCGTACTCCTCGGTCTGCAGCAGCTGCTCGCGGGGCACTGAGGTCACAAAAACAACGACGAATGGGGGTCAGTATCACAGCTACGTAGGTGGGGTACAGCACTGATGTGGGACAAACAACAAGCCATGGAAACAAGGTGCTTACTCCAATAAAAAGTGATGTAAGTACTATCAGCTAAATGTACTTCACCATGCATGCGTCACAATTAAAAACACGTATAATGCAATTATGTGGCCCTTTTATACAATTATAAGCTATATTATTGGGTTATCATTCATGCATTAATGTTCAAGTAGAATTTTACAATTGGAATTAGTTGAAATGGAGCTATTTGAAATGATTTATATAGGTAGAAAATACAAACTGTACAATATTTCCTTTTGAATTGTACTGGAGTACAGTATGTGTATTACAGTTTGTATTTAGGTGCAGTAGCTGATTATATGTACTTAGTTACATTCCACCTGTCTGTCTTTGAGATTTCTGCAGCAACTAACATTTAAAAAAAAAAGAACTTATTTTTCCAGAAACAATGTTCTGGTTACTCTGCATAATGCACAGATTTAATTTTACTTTCTACTTAGAAAATAGTCCCTTTGAAAACCATTATAGCACACATAGTTGGTGGAACTGTCCATACAGACAGACAGACAGACAGACAGACAGACAGACAGACAGACAGATAGACAGATAGATAGAAAGAGAGAGAGAGAGCAAGAGAGAGAGAGAGAGCTCATCTATGAGGTTTTCATGCTTGACACATCTGTAGGTTGTCACCAAAACCTCAAATTTGGATCAACATAAACACGTCACAGAAATGCTTTTTCAAGCGTCCACAGCCTACACTCTCATCTGCACACACACACACACACACACACACATATACATATATATATATATATATATATATATACACAATGCAAGAATCACACATACCGCCCTCAGAGGCAACACACAAACACACACCTAGCAGAATTAGCTTTTTACTGAGAGATGCCCACACGCCGCCACCCACCCACCCACACACAAGCAGGCATGCACGTACACATACACACAGACTACGTCTCACTATCTTTGTGAGGACCTGCCATTGACATTATGCATTCCATAGCCCCTTACCCAAACCTTACCCATTACAACTAAATGGCTAACCTTAACCCTTACCCTCAGCCTAACCATAACCTAATTCTAACCCTAATCATAAAACCAAGTCTTAACCCTCAAACAGCCCTTTAAAGTAATGGGTCGATCCCACAAAGCTGCCCAGACCCCACAACTATACTGGATTTCCGGGTTTTGGACCCCGCGAATGTAGTTAAACGAGAACACACACACACACACACACACACACACACACACACACACACACACACACACACACACACACACACACACACACACACACACACACACGACTTTCACATCTGCCTACTTTCTCTTCCTCCATCTCTCAATTTCTATCTTTCGCGCTCATGCCGAGGCCATGCCCGCCTACAATTTGTCACTACGGTGACGCTCAGCGACGTCACCTCAGGGTGGAAAGGAGTGTATGCGTGTGTCTGTGATGTGTGTGAGTGTCTGCACAACAAAGAAGCTTGAGATGAGACTCCCTGCACGAGTGACCATGAGGGCTCCTGACGTGTGTGAAAGTGGGGGAGACAAGTCAAAACTCGAGTCTTAAAACTTTTTGAGTCCCTTACAATGTGAAACACTTTCAACAAAAGTGCAGTGCAGTGGAGTTACACGAGATGTAGGGAAACTCCTCATCCTTAATGAATGTGTCACTGGACATGCTCAGTGAAAAACAGCCAGCTAAGTATTTTGCCTGCTCTGTCTCTGCATGCGCTGCTGGCACCAGCCATTACTCTGCTTAAGGCTCAAGTCCAAGTGAAGTGGATTTTGCTCAGTCAGAAGTCCTCCAATGTGGGATTTGACTCTGATGCAGCATCTATGCAATTACCAAGCAGAGAAAAAAGGGGTCTCTCCAAGTGTCTGTCTGGAGCTATTCCCTACATCAGTGGTTCCCAAACCTTTCCAGCTAAAGACCCAAAAGAGAAATTTGGTGTCTCCCCGGGACCCGAATTTACAAAAATACACCATGAATCATTGTAACATCTACACTTTTAAACTGTGGACAAAAGACGGAACAAACCATGAATTTAAATGTATATGAAGTATATTTATTCCATGATAAAAGTAAACAAAAACAGAAAAGGGGTTTATTCTCCTTTCTGTGTCTCGCCTTTCTCAATTCATTTTCTTATCCCCTCCTATATGCATCTTACTCTGCCATTTGGCAACCCAATAAAAATGGGTCTGCGACCCATTTTGGGTCCCGACC
This sequence comes from Etheostoma spectabile, assembly GCF_008692095.1. NCBI lineage: Eukaryota > Metazoa > Chordata > Actinopteri > Perciformes > Percidae > Etheostoma > Etheostoma spectabile. The sequence goes on along the minus strand of NC_045749.1, from coordinate 21,695,940 downwards.
CTAAGTTTGGGAAACATTGCCCTACATCTTGAGCATTTTTGGTGATTCAATGATACAACGAGCATGTAACCACCAGACTAGAGTTGGTCTGACATGGAGCTTCAAGATTCTGATATTCAGTATCGTCAAAACATGTCCGCCTGTGTCTAACTTTCACAACAATGTTTTATGTTGGAGGGTTTACAACATTCAGTCTGTCTGACCTGCTTTATATCAAATGCAGCTTTGTTTGGATACAGCCATACACAAATAGTTTGACATTTTGGCAAATATATTTGCAGACTGTCAGGTGGGAAGACCAAACCCATAACAAAACTGCATTTGATCCCTAAAGCAATATTTGTTTTCTAATAAAGAGGACGTGGTGCTTACAACATATTATTTATGGTGCCTTTTAACGCCAAATGTGTACCGCTCAACATTTATTTTGACATCACAATCTAATTAAAGTCCAATCAGTCACCTAGTTCTTAGGAGTCACTTTCTTTAATTCAACATAAACAATATGGCACTTTTGTCTGGGGTGCTGTCGAGCTATTTCATTAATATAACAAACTGTTATGGCAGAACATAACAGGTGATTAATGTCTTAGAAAGACATTTTGAGTCTGTTTTGTTGACATTGCCTATACTATATGGAACATACAGCACTACGTGGCATGGCATGTGCAGGTATGTGTGCTCACTGAGCGGAGGTTTTAGTGTTAGTTTGAACGATGACAAAAACAACAGTGACAGTACAGTTCTGCTCTACTTCAGCTTTCTGTTTGGTCATCAGGTTTGTCTGCTGTAGGTGGCAGAGACAGACACAGTGGAGAAAGCGAAGGAGGGAGATATGAACACTTGCTCGTGTATGAAAGCGGAACTGTTGTAGCAAATACTGATGGAACACACAACGCTGGTCTGTGCGTGTGTGTGTGTGAGGGTTTGAAGGAGGCAGATGCTGGACAGGTGCATTAAAGTGGGTTAGAGGTAAAAGTCGCGGTGGTGGAAAGAAAACTGGGCTGCACGACGCCGCATCTGCAGACACACCGGGTCATTGGCTGCGGTTGGTGATGGAGACTGTGACGGTGGGGGAATCGGAGGGACGGGGAGGGGGGGGGGGGTGTTGTGGGTTGGAGGGGTGTGGTAGTGGGGTGCGGGGTAAGAGTTAGTCTCGTGGTTAGTTCGAATGTGGGAGCACAATGTGAGAGTGAGAAAGAATGGGAGGCAGGTGCCAAGCTGTCACCACAAACAGTGTCTCCACTGCATGACTCACAATTTCATCAGGTTTGTATCACTCAGCTTATGTGTCTCCTTAATAAAATATTAAAATTTCACATATACTGTATAAATACTGTATATATATACATACATGTGTCCCTTCACTGTACAATAAAGCTATGCTGTGTTTAAGACGTTAGAGGTCCACAAACAGGTCGGTTTTCCTCTGATTATAGTGGATACAATAATGTAAGTATGCCGGCAATGGCAAAATATAGAAAAAGTAAAAAGCCAATGGAAAAACAGTTTGTGGGAAACCCCTTTCCTAACAAAACATAGAGATTTTTTTGGAAGAAACCCTTTGGGAAAATCACAAAACATCTGCCAATGTATTGACATTACTCTCCTCCATGCCCTGTTTCGGAGAAAACAATTCTCTCTTTTTTCCGTCGGCTGCAGCGGGGGATTTTTTTAGCATGGGGAATTTTTTTCCAAAAAGGGTTTTCCCTGTGAAAAAGTAAAGACTTGTGTTTGTGGGGAAAGAAGAGGAAGAATGAACTCAAACTTGTGCGCAAACTGCATCAACTGAACTCATTTTGTGAAAGGCTGCCACACGTCTAACCCTGAATCATTTATTTCGACAAGAAAACACTTACAAGGTACACACACACACTCACAAACACAAACACAAACACAAACACAAACACACACACACACACCAACACACACACACACACACACACACACACACACACACACACACACACACACACACACACACACACTTCTGTGTCATCACTACTTCAGTTGAGGTGAGCTTTTACGCAAAAAGACTCCGTAATCTCATGATTTTCTATTCAACTGTAGCCCAAACAACATTTCTCATGCATGAAATGAGGTGCGGTGTGTGTGTAAGTGTGTAAGGTGGTTGGGGTGATAGCAGTGTGAGGGGCATATCCCCCCCCCCCCCGACACAGGAAGCAGCTGAGTTTCAAAGCAGAAGTGAGCTGTCGCGAGGGGAAGGTTTGAGCCATCCAGCTGCCCATCTGTGGCAATACATTTAATCTGTGTCCGTGGGGTTGCCATGGCTACTAGCAATCTGACCAGTAACGACAATGGTCATGCAACACCCATATCTATATCTATATCAGTAACTGCTCTGTTAACCCTTGTGTTGTCCTCGGGTCAACTTGACAAAGTGGTTTATATCAGTAATATTAGATTTCTTTCAACCAAATAGCCCCAAAATAACATGGATGATTCCATACAACATTCTTCAGGTAAAATTAATGATAACCTTCATTGAATATTTTTGGGTGTTTTATTTAATCTTATAGCATTTGAATTCTTTTTCGAACCAGTATCCGGACTAAACTTTCACATCTACCCATCTGTGATCCTCTGAACATCCTCTGATCTTAACTATCAGTCAAAATAATTCATCATTTCTGCCTTTTTAACTAAAAACGTATGTGTAATTCGATACAAATGAGGTTTGTTGACCCTGAATTCCAAGAATAAGTGTAAAACCTGTTATTAAACCAGCTCAGGTTTTTTAAAAAGTGCCAAAAGCTGGAAAAAAATGACAAAAACATCGGAAAAGCACAAAAAAAAACCTTGACCTGGAAGGACAAGTTCATGGTTATCGGGAAGACAACACGAGGGTTAAGGAAGTGCTCATTAAAAGGTGTATTTAGGTTGTCTATTTATACAAATATTCCCTTGTTCCAGGACTCAAACAATAAAATATCTTGAAAGGCAGCAGTTGGTCCATTTGTGTAGTCTGACATCACCGCTAAAGAGACTACAAGTTTTTCAAGTCCTCAACTTCAATGGCCTACATTTGTTCCGTGACTGGAAAGCCAGCAAGCAGGTATGAGAAAAGAGATTTGCTCATATATGGCGAAGCTCAGTAGACAGAGGACGTCACTGAAAATGTCAGCTAGTGTTAGGGGGTATGCATCCCAGGTAACCAATCGGCTTCACACTTTCCTATTTTTGTTAAGTCACTTGCCCTTTAAGTCATTGGGAAGCTTGGGCTTCACAGGATTTGAAGTGAAAGCAAAGTACCAGGTATGAACTCTTTTGCATACACAAAAAAGTCATAAATCAATGTCAAATATGTGCAGAAATCTGGTTAATTCAAGTGCTTTCAAGCCACCACTTATTGTCACATGCAAACACAAAAACTACATGCATGTACTGTATGTCTACATCAAACCTGCTCAAAACCCCTCCATGCTGTTCCAGACCTGTAAACAACCCTACCCTACTTTTATCATTATCTCTGAGAGCTGGGGGAACCCCCTCGGCCCACCCTCCCCCTTTTAATGAATCCTGCATTCCCAGCTCTCACGTGGCATCCTGCACTGGGCTGAGTTGAGCAACTAGTGACTAAGAATGGGGAAGTAGCTCAACGCCTGTTTGTACACGAGAAGCGCGGTGCTGTCTGTCTGCAGCCGGGGAGGGACGCAGAATGAAAGCGCGTTGAGGAAATGGCCTGATTGTAGACACTGCGGTGGCAAGAGAGCGGATTTCGCACTTGATGTTAGGAAAATCATCTCCGCTGCCTGAGAACTCGGTCGATCGGCGCTTGAAAACAATTCTTTTGAACTGTTTTGCTGTAACAGCAGCAGCATCAACAACAGTAACGGCAACCTGCAGTAATGAGAACAGCAACTGTACTCACTAAAATACAATGACAATTACTTTGTCCACTGCTCATACGAGTCTGAATGATATATTAATAAATAGTCGGCTGATATTGGCTTAATGGAGATATATTGATATTAGCACATAAAGTATACTGGCAGATCATCACTGTTTTACAGGCTTCATATATACAGTATATACTGAATATATGAAGCCTGTAAAATGTGGATGAGTATATACTGTATGATATATATATATATATATATATATATATATATATATATATATTTGACATGTGCTTTTGTTTATTACTGTTTAATAACAAGTACATTTAATAATTAACAAGCTTCCTTAAAAAGAGAAGAGCCATAAACTTAGCAAATAGACTGTTCTCCACACAGTTCCACTAACATTGGCCACCATATGTTCCTGGCCATACCAGGACTATAAAGCTGCAACAGTGACCCCCCCCCCCCCCCCGAAGTCTCTTTTATATAGACCTTAGTGGTCCCCTAATACTGGATCTGAAGTCTCTTTCCCAAAATTCAGCCTTGGTGCAGAATTACAACCACTAGAGCTTAGGCCCCGTATGACCTCATAAGGGGAAGATTCCAGATCGGCCCATCTGAGCTTTCATTTTCTCAAAGGCAGAGCAGGATACCCAGGGCTCGGTTTACACCTATCACCATTTCTAGCCACTGGGGGACCATATGCAGGCTGGGGGAATTCATAATATTGTTAAAAAACCTCATAAAGTAAAATTCTCATGCCATCGGACCTTTAACTGTAATATATCACGTAATATAATGTTTGTGTTTATAAACTGTTTTTCTTAAGGTGTTACCAATATCAATTTGGACCCTTAAAGTCCAGTATCAGGTTCTAAAGCTAACACAGGTGTGTTGAAACCCATGTTGTCATTCAGTGTGGTGAAGAGATAAAATCATAAACAGACATGATAATATTAATATTGGAAGCAGCGGGACTCACCATTGAAGGGGTTGATCCCTCTGGTCATCCTCTGTACGATCGCATCTTTCACTTCCCTCCTTCTCACACACTGGATACCCAGATTCTGGAATCTGTATGAATAATAATAATAACAATATTAATAATACAACAGCGCCGTGAGAAAGTGACACACATCAGCGAAGTAGGATTTCAAACTAGAATGCCGTTTGACCCAAATGTGTCGGAGTAGTTTGATGTATCTACACTGAAGGGCTGAAAGTCAAACTTGATTTGAATTTACTACACAGGGCCTTGAATGATTTGCAAATTACACACACACACCAACAGACACTGACTCACTCAAACTCACACACACGCATGCTCGAGTACACACAACCTCTGTTTTCTCTCCGACATGCAGCAAAAGTGGGTGATGTCACTTGGGGAATTCCCATATTGCCATCCTCTTCGCAGACATGGTTCGACGAATAAGCAGTGTGTTTGTGTGTTTATGTGTGTGTGTGTGTGTGTGTGTGTGTGTGTGTGTGTGTGTGTGTGTGTGTGGTGTGTGTGTGTGTGTTTCTCCTCCTGTATCTGAGAGGTCAGCGTTTTACTCTTGATGCGTTTTGAAACTGCCAAGTGAAACGTGAAATAATAATAGTTAATAAAAGTTAATAGAGAGCAAATTGATTATGTTGTGGTGTGTGTGTGTGTGTGTGTGTGTGTGTGTGTGTGTACACATCAAAAAGGGTGTGTTTACTTGTTTTGATGACAGCATGCTGATTAAGACTGAGACTTTCTCGATAATTACTACTGATAGATAGATGGATGGATGGATGGATGGATGGATGGATGGATGGATAGATATTGATCCCAATAAAATGGGACATTTCAGTGTTACAGCAGCAAAATCAGTCACACAGCACAGAATATGAATATAAATGAAATACTAGGATACGCTATACATATAAACAATATACATGAAATAATAATAGGATGAAATACAAGAACAAATATTTGAATATATGTCCAAAAAGGTTCAACTGCAACTACTGATGACAACAGCGACAGGGGAGTCAATGAGTGCTGTCGGACGGAGGTGACTGTGGGGGTGGGGTGGGGTGGGGTGGGGGGGGGGAACTCACGCGATCACCCTGCGGTCGGGACCAAACTCGGACTCGTAGAATCCGTCTTTGCAGTCCTTGCCCACCAGGTCGTGGGGATGCGGTCGGTACGGCTCGCTCTTCGTCACCAAGAAAACTCGCACTTTCCCTTTACCGCAGTAATTCAGGATCTGGGGGGGGGGGGGGGGGGGGGGGGGGGACAGGATCATTTAAAGGGTTAGGGCTGATCGGTTGTGGAGTAGAAAACAAGTCATATTCATAGTTATTTGGTCAGTATTGAATTCCCGATTACCTTAAACTGTAAAATGAATACTTTTCCCATTTGAACTTTGTTTTTTTCATTCAGAACACGAGACAAAGTAAGAGTTTATTTACAATGTGCAAAATAATCGTTTTTCTCCATTAATCAGTTTTTGTGACCAATAGAAAATGTTATCACGATTAAAATGTTGATTAATTACACAGCTCTATTTAAAAAGGAATGCAAACATCTGTAGAAAGACACATGCAGATACACATTAGAGAACGTTCCCCTAACAATCCCCTAACGTTCCCCTAACATTGCAACATTTAGAGAACGTTACCCTAACGTTCCCCTAACGTTGCAACATTTAGAGAACATTCCCCTAACGATACAACCTTTAGAGAACGTAACCCTAACATCCCCCTAACGTTGCAACCGTAAGAGAACATTCCCCCAACGTTGCCCTAACGTTGCAATATTTAGAGAACGTAACCCTAACATCCCCCTAACGTTGCAACCTTTAGAGAACGTTCCCCTAACATTCCCCTAACGTTGAAACATTTAGCGATTGTTCCCCTAACGTTCCCCTAACGTTGCAACATTTAGAGAATGTTCCCCTAACGTTCCCCTAACGTTGCAACATTTAGCGATCGTTTCCCTAACGTTCCCCTGACATTCCCCTAACGTTGTAACATTTAGCAATCGTTCCTCTAACGGTGCAACCTTTAGAGAATGTTCCCCTAACGTTCCCCTAACGTTGCAACATTTAGCGATCGTTTCCCTAACGTTCCCCTGACATTCCCCTAACGTTGTAACATTTAGCAATCGTTCCTCTAACGGTGCAACCTTTAGAGAATGTTCCCCTAACGTTCCCCATATGTTGCAACGTCCATAAAAAAATGCAGTTGTGCAAAGAAGACAGCTTAACTAGGTGTATTTTTCTATAATACCAATAAGCCAAATGTGCTCCATATGTGTTTTTATGGAAGTCTTTGGCGTTGAGGAGATGTGAGTCCAGCTGACTGACCTGCAGACTGGGGTAGGTCCTGTTGTTGTCAGAGCTCTTCTCCCCGGGGATGCTCCCGGCCGAGCGACCCTCACACTTGTACCTGAAGCGCATTCCCCTCTGCTTGGGCTGCTCGAAGATCTGGATCGCCGGCTCAGCCACTGGAGAGCCCGGATAGAAGAAAGAAGTCGATTAACGGACGTAGAGCGATGGGATGGAGATGGAGATGGATTCAGATTCAAACTGAGACTACAAGTTTTAAAAAAACACAGCTGCAGATTTAGCCCAATCACACCTATAGACAGCACTTATTTTCTTTAAAAGACTTCAATTCTCATATAATATTTTTGACTGCATCACAAACGCTACTCCTTTCTTCTGTGAGTTTTAAACATGGACTGTTTAGAATATGTTTTAACCCTCATGTTGTCCTCGGGTCAAACTGACCCGTTTTCCTATATCAATGTTCTTATTAATTCCCCAAAATAACATGATTGATTCCTCACAACGCTCTTCGCCAAGTACAAATCTCTACTTTCATTAATTCTGGGGCGTCTTATTCAATTTTACAAGTGTTTTTGAAATAGTATTGAGTAAAAGTTGACATATTCCAGTCTGTGATTATCCATCAACATCCATTCCTTTAATTTTAGTCTATATAATTCCTAATTTCTGCTTTTCTAACTCAAACATTAGGTATAATTTCCTATAAATCAGGTTTATTGACTATAAATTAGTCAAGAAAAAAAACTGTAAAACTAAAGTTAATAAGTTAGGGTTATAAAGTGTTGGATACTTCAAAAAAAGTGACAAACATTGAAAAAACCGTCAAAAGTGTTGAAAAAAGGGACAAAAAGGTAAGAAAAGTTAAAAAAAATAGATAAAAAACGTCAACAAAAGTGATGATTTTCAATTTTGAAGGTATTCCGTGACCATGTACTTGAAAATCGAAACTTTTTCTGATGTTTTTGTCTCTTTTAAAGACACTTTTGTCTCTTTTTCAATCTTTCTGCCTTTTTTTGGTAACATTTAACACTTCTTTTCACTATCATGTATAAACACCACTAACACCAAGTTATTACAAGTTTTACATTTACTAAAGTTTTGGAAATGTTTGGGTCAATAAACCTCATGTGTAGCAACTTATACCTAATTCCTCAGTTAAAAAAACTGAAATTATGAATTATTTAGACTCATATTAAATGAAGGATATTACAGAAGGGTATATGTCAACGTTCAGTCTGGTTTTAAAACTTACTTTTGTTTTTCAAATCCATTTTTTTTCTTTTTATGTAAAACAGCCAAATGTCAATGAAGGTAGAGATCCTATCTTTTTTTGTACATATATACACATACTTATACTGTATACATACAGTATATGCATATACAGTATATACATCCAGTACATACATACACACACACACACACATATATATACTGTGTATATACACTGAGAATATATATATACACATATATATATATATATATATATACATATATATATATATTATATATATATATGTTTTTGTACTACCAATTTGTTTTGTTTTGTCATGGTTCATGTGTGCAAAAAACATTACAATTTGTGAAAAAAAGTCGTGGCAGAGAATCGTGATATCAATTCTAAGCTTTAAAAAAAAAAAAATCAGATTCATATTTGTCCCTGAATCGTGCAGCCCTGGGCTGCAAATTATTAGTAGTCAAACTTCATCCAATTCTGCACTCAAAACAAAAGCATAAAAGGACATTTGTCAGTACTACTTTGACCTTTTTGCAAGAAACTAAAAGTTGCAACACATGATGCCTGTGAGAGAGGAACTAAAACCGATCCGGGGACGGTGTGTATCGTTTCCAGTATCGTTCTTCGCATCGATCATTGCTCAAACGCAGCCTGTTAAGTAGACCAAGAAACACGTCCAGTTACTTTTCTTGAATTTAAAAAAAAAGAAAGTAGCCCACGTTTGCCAAAGAAGTGGCTGGGCCATGTCCTGCCTTCCTCATTTTGCAGCAGAAGACGCTCGCGACGCAGAAGTGAGAAATGACGTAGCTCACACGCACAGACATATGGGCATATAAATATGTCTGAGCTTCGCAATATCTCAGTTTTATAACACAATAGCCCATATAAAGGCATACCCAGCAACCCGTACAAGAACGTCTGCCTCACACACACACACACACACACACAACACACACACACACACACACACACACACACACACACACACACACACACCACACACAGTGCTTACCAATACAACTAAATGAGGAAGTGAAAGACACTGCAATGCATGGTTGTGTGGCACTTTAGAAGTTTTGACTTGTGGAGACAGGCAGCAAAATTTGACACAAGAAGCATTAAAAGGTACTTACTTAGGTGTGGATCGTCCCCACGCATGGACATAAGAACTGAGGACGGAAATGGGACATATAGGAAGAAATTAGGCAATGGTGTATGCAAATTGGAGACGATTGATGCGATTGTCGTAATAACATAACATAACATGATAAAGCTCATTCTGTGAATGCTGACACTCCACTGTCAATCACAAGGAAGACGTTTCCCCTTTGTTGCTGAACAGCTTTATAATAATAATAACTAGTGCCAAATATTATTTAACTTAAGAATTAAGCATTTGTGTTGCTATACATTTAGGCTTAAGATGTTTCTATAGACACAACATACGCCTGCACTACATGTTCTTGAACATCACAGTTAGCAACCTCTTATTCTGCGCTTTACCACCACTACTACTATTATTATTATGATGAGTATTATTATTATACAGTGAATAAAGGTGTTGTTACTCACCATCCATGATGCACACACTCTCACTCGTTTCACAGGTTCTTGTCTTATGGAGAACCTCGAGCTAAATGAGTGACAGTGGACAGAAAAAGTAATGTTTGTAGGAGGAGACGAGCGGGGGAATTCCCCTCCGTCACCGCCCCCTTCATCTGAGCCGACCAATGAGAAGCCGCGTGACTCACAGCACAGAGCATTAGAGCATCATACAGCCATAGAGAAAGATAGAGTCTACAAAGACTCTATGAGCACAAAGAGGGTTCACTCCTCTCTTTCACACTGCTTGTCTGACTATGTCCATGCCTCGAAAGGGCTGTATGTCAAACTCCAAGTAAAACACTGACAATATGGAAAATATGGAAAAGAGACATACGACAGCAGGTTTGAGTTTGCAAAAAACTAAAAAGTAAAAGTGACAGAGAAGTCTAATCCCAGCTAACAATTTTTGACTTTCAGAACGTTCTGGGAACATTTGTTTTTAGTTGCGGCAACGTTCCCTGTATGTTTGTGTTTTGGTTGATCAGAAAGTTTCCTTAATGTTCTGGGAACGTTAGCTTTTGGTAACATTGAATGTTTTCAGAACGGTCCCCTAATGTTGCAACCTTTAACTAACGTTCCCCTAACGTTCCCCTCATGTTGCAACATTAAGAGAACGTTCCCCTAACGTTGTAACCTTTAGAGAACGTTCCCCTAACGTTCCCCAATGTTACAACATTAAGAGAATGTTCCCCTAATGTTGCAACATTTAGAGAACATTCCTCTAACGTTCCAACATTTAGAGAACGTTCCCCTAATGTTGCAACATTTAGAGAACATTCCTCTAAGGTTCCCCTAACGTTGCAACCTTTAGAGAACGTTCCCCTAACATTGCAACATTTAGAGAATGTTCCTCTAACGTCCCCCTAATGTTGCAACATTTAGAGAACGTTCCTCTAAGGTTCCCCTAACGTTGCAACCTTTAGAGAATGTTCCTCTAACATTCCCCTGACGTTGCAACATTTAGAGAACATTCTCCTAACGTTGCAACATTTAGAGAACATTCCTCTAACGTTCCCCTAATGTTGCAACCTTTAGAGAACGTTCCTCTAACGTTCCCCTAACATTGCAACATTTAGAGAACATTCCTCTAAGGTTCCCCTAACGTTGCAACCTTTAGAGAACGTTCCCCTAACATTGCAACATTTAGAGAACGTTCCTCTAACGTCCCCCTAATGTTGCAACATTTAGAGAACGTTCCTCTAAGGTTCCCCTAACGTTGCAACCTTTAGAGAATGTTCCTCTAACATTCCCCTAACGTTGCAACCTTTAGAGAACATTTCTCTAAGGTTCCCCTAACGTTGCAACCTTTAGAGAACATTTCTCTAAGGTTCCCCTAACGTTACAACCTTTAGAGAACGTTCCCCTATATGTTCAACTGTTAGCAGTAGCATACTGCAAACCTGCTGCATGTGCTGACATGCAGCAGACAGCACCATACACACCCTAGCTGGATGCTAATGACAACCAACACTGGTACGTTGTGTATGGACTGGACTGTATAACCCAGCTGGTCTCATGTGTAACATTACATTTGGGTCACAGAGCGAAGCATCTGTTTTTATAAGAAAAAACATCTCTCTACTTATAAAACACAAGGATTTAAAGCAGAGATCGTGAACATTGGGGCTGCCAGTTTATTTAAAACATTGTTTTTGAAAGATGATTTTTTTCAAAAATGTAAATGTCTAAAAAACATACGTTAACATGAATCCAACGTGTCAATAGCACAGATTGACATGTTGGATTCATATTAATGTATATGACAATATGCCTATTTGTAAAAGATAAGCTAGCTACTATGGTAATAATAATAATGAATTGTATTTAAGGACACCGTACAGAGATACATAACACATTTTACAAACATTAAGCTCAATTCAACAGTTAACCCTAAAGATTCACTGTGCCTCTCACATTTTTATTTTTAAGATATTTTGGGCATTTACTTATAAGACAGCTGCAGACATGAAAGGGGTGAAATGACATGCAGCAAAGAGCCGCAAATCAGAGTCGACCAATGAGGAGTAAACCCTCTGCATATGGACACCGGCTGTACCAGGTGAGCTAATCAGGCAACCTATGTTTCACATTAAAACATGACATATGAATGATGACTTTGTTTTTGTGCATTCAGCACAGTTTAATATGCAACTCAATTTTATACAGTATACGCAGTAGGTCCCAACTCTCGTTTCAGCTAAGGGGTCCTTGGCCTGAAAAATGTTATATATATATATATATATATATATATATATATACACACACACACACACACACACACACACACTGTAATAGCAAAGCCCATGTAGTAGCTTGAATACATTATCCTTTATTATTCAATTACATCTACACCTAATTGTCAATCTAAGGGAAGTGTTTGGGAACTACAAACCCGATTCCAAAAAAGTTGGGACACTGTACAAATTGTGAGTAAAAAAGGAATGGAATAATTTAGAAATCTCATAAACATATATTTTATTCACAATAGAATATAAATGACATATCAAATGTTGAAAGTGAGACATATTGAATTGCAATGCCAAATATTGGCTCCTTTTTGATTTCATGAGAGCTACAAATTCCAAAAAAGTCGGAACAGGTAGCAATAAGAGGCCAGAAAAGTTAAATGTACAAATAAGGAACAGCTGGAGGACCAATTTGCAACTTATTGGGTCAATTGGCAACATGATTGGGTATAAAAAGAGCCTCTCAGAGTGGCAGTGTCTCTCAGAAGTCAAGATGGGCAGAGGATCACCAATTCCCCCAATGCTGCGACAAAAAATAGTGGAGCAATATCAGAAAGGAGTTTCTCAGAGAAAAATTGCCAAGAGTTTGAAGTTATCATCTACAGTGCATAATATCATCCAAAGATTCAGAGAATCTGGAACAATCTCTGTGCGTAAGGGTCAAGGCCGGAGACCCAGACTGGATGCCCGTGGTCCTCGGGCCCTGAGACGGCTCTGCATCACACACAGGAATGCTACTGGAATGGAAATCACAACATGGGCTCAAGAATACTTCCAGAAAACATTGTCAGTGAACACAATCCACCGTGCCATTCGCCGTTGCCGGCTAAAACTCTATAGGTCAAAAAAGAAGCCATATCTAAACGGGAACCAGAAGCGCAGGTGTTTTCTCTGGGCCAAGGCTCATTTAAAGTGGACTGTAGCAAAGTGGAAAACTGTTCTGTGGTCAGACGAATCAAAATTTGAAGTTCATTTTGGAAAACTGGGACGCCATGTCATCCGGACTAAAGAGGACAAGGACAACCCAAGTTGTTATCAGCGCTCAGTTCAGAAGCCTGCATCTCTGACGGTATGGGGTTGCATGAGTGCGTGTGGCATGGGCAGCTTGCACATATGGAAAGGCACCATCAACGCTGAAAGGTATATCCAAGTTCTAGAACAACATATGCTCCCATCCAAACGTCGTCTCTTTCAGGGAAGACCTTGCATTTTCCAACAAGACAATGCCAAACCACATACTGCATCAATTACAACATCATGGCTGCGTAGAAGAAGGATCCGGGGGCTGAAATGGCCAGCCTGCAGTCCAGATCTTTCACCCATAGAAAACATTTGGCGCATCATAAAGAGGAAGATGCAACAAAGAAGACCTAAGACAGTTGAGCAGCTAGAAGCCTGTATCAGACAAGAATGGGACAACATTCCTATTCCTAAACTTGAGCAACTTGTCTCCTCAGTCCCCAGACGTTTGCAGACTGTTATTAAAAGAAGAGGGGATGCCACACAGTGGTAAAGATGGCCTTGTCCCAACTTTTTCGACATGCGTTGATGCCACGAAATTTAGAATCAACTTATTTTTCGCTTAAAATTAGGCATTTTCTCAGTTTAAACATTTGATATGTCATCTATGTTGTATTCTAAATAAAATATTGAAATTTGAAACTTCCACATCATTGCATTCGGTTTTTATTCACAATTTGTACAGTGTCCCAACTTTTTTGGAATCGGGTTTGTACATCAGTTGTGGAATCTGTGGAACACTTGGGAGTTACTAGCTGTTCAGTTATTTAAAAAGGTAATTTCCAAGTTTGATTAGTGAAAAGTATTTAATATTTAAGTAAATGGACATTTTTAAGACATCAAGACTTTTCCCAGGAAAATAAAACCAAATTGTACAATATAAGTATACGTGTAACAAAGAACACAGACAGCAGCGTAGTTTTAGGGGTTTAATGGGTTTCGGTAAGGAGTCATTTAAAAGGAAGTGATAAACACATACAAAAATACCCTTTCAATACATTTTAGAAACAAACATCTAAATGAACGGTTTTGTTAAATGTTTTCCGAACAGCAAAACATGAGTCGTCTGAAACAGAGTGGTGCAGAATCAATTCAAAAGAGACCTACCTGCTATGAATGCTATTAAAAAAAAAAGATCACATGGTACAAATATGCAAATATAAATAAAGTGATAAGAAAACCCCCGAATAATGAAGTATATGCTTTTCGAAAAAAAAAATGTTCTCTGTACATTTATTTGGGGAAACGGATGCTGGAAAAAGAGCGCGCGTCCCTGTGTCTCTACCTGCTCTGGAGAAGAGGGGGCCTCGCCAGCATCGATTTATACTTTGTTGTACACATATATCTTCTGTGCAGTCAGTCACTCAGTTTCAGACCGTAAAAGATGGAAGGTCGGGGCCTAAGGCAGGAAGGTTTTCCCCTGACCCCCTGTCCCCCCCCACCTGTGGCCTCAGGAGATGCCTTTTAAGAACCTCCACAGGAGGCGCAGAGTGTTACCACCCAAAACGAAGGGAACTCCGTCTCTCTCCAACACAAACAATCAACAACACACACACACACACACAACACACACACACACACACACACACACACACACACACACACACACACACACACACACACACACACACCACACACACACACACACACACACACACACACACACACACACACACACACACCACACACACACACCACACACACACACACACACACCACACACACACACACACACACACACACACACACACACCACCATGTACACATGCATTCACAACAACCAGCACAACTCGTCAAAAAGCTTCAAACCATTTTTTTTTCTCGTCACAAAGCACCACAAACCCATTCATGGACATAAACAACCAGGATTTCGCTTCATCGGCTTCACTAGTAAACAGACCACGGTGAACTGGCGTGGGTGGTGGGGTGGGGTGGGGTGGGGGCTTTTCTTTTATTAAAAAAAAGAAAAGAAAAAAGAAAAAAAGAAGCTGTTCAGCCCTCCTGGTGGACTACCGATTACTTTGAGGTGTCGGACAATCACAGGTACGTACACAAAACTGGAAATTCAAACACTGTGCCCTTCTCTAAACCGTCCAGCGCTCAAGGTCGTTCCAACCACGGCTGTCTGACATCTCGGGGCTTAAACACGCCGAGAAAGCCGAGCGGAAAACTCAACCTCCTTCTTTTGATCCACGACGTAGACTAGGCGGTGGCACTTTTGACACTGAACAGAAGGATTAGCGTGGCATTATTGATATGGTTCTTCTTATGTTCTGTACTAAACAATGACCGGAAAGACACATTTCACCACTCGCAGAAAACGCATGACGTCGTGTTGTCCCAAAGAGAACGGTCATGCTCTTACCGGCACCTGAGAAGCATTGCTGTCACTGGGTGTCTGTTATCACCTACACACTGCAAGCCCAATACCAACCTGAAGCCCTCCCTGGGTAGTGGTGGTGGTCCCAAGAGTCCTTTCGTGGTTGGGATTTACGTCATATCCAAGCAAACTCTCACAAAGCCTCCCTGCAACTGTATCCAAACCTATACAGTGTTTACAAAAAAAAAAGAAAGAAAGAAGAAAAAAAAAAAACGTATCCAGGGCTGGAGACAATCGTTTCGGACAAGCAATAGAGAAAAACAAAAAAACTTTTTTTTTTAAACATTTTTTCTTTTTCTTTTTAAAGATAAAACTACAATAGAATGGTCAAAAGACTTAACAGTGATCTTTTGTTTTTGTTTGTTTTTTTTTAAGACAAAAAAGTTATGTACATCAACGTTTACTGTACAGGTTTCTGTTCGGGAGGAAAGAAAAGAATGGGCCGACACCAGAAGTGTGTGTAGCGAGCGTCAATAAATGGTCTGGGCTGTATTTTTTAAAACACGTTAGCTAGAAAAAAGGGAAAATGAAAAGAAGAGCAGCTCATTTCCCATCTGAACTGTGTACAATTTTTTTTTTTCTTTTTAACAGTGAGGGAGAAGATGAGTAAAAAAACAACATCAAAAAAACGAAAACAAAAAAACAAAAAAAACACCGGTGGCTTTAGTTCTCATGTCGCCGTGATTGTTGTGTTACTGTAAATGCCCTCTGGCTGTGAGCGGGACAGAGGGCGCTCACAACGTCTGGTTTGACCAAATCACCTATCCACAGGCAAATCTGCAATCTCGGAAGATTTGCGGCGAGGTGTCCGTCCTGCTGCTTCACACTAGAGATGGACCGACCTGAACGCAATCATCTTCTCGGTGTTTGACTTAACTGTAAAGCCCCAACTCTCTGTGTGTGTGTGTGTGTATAAATCCAGTCTGTCGGTGTGTGTGTTCAAGCTATGTGGATTCTGGCCTTTTCTGTTTCTTTCAGCCTCTTGGCCTGCTCCTCCAGGGTGGGGGAGTGGGCTCTCTTGGCGGTGGCTCCGTTCAGCGGGTCGGCCCCTCGGCTCACTAACGTGGGGATGGAGCTGCCCACGGGGGGCGCCGCGGGTTTGGATGCCACGTGTTCTACGAAGAGAAAAAAAAAAAAAGGTTTTACCTTGGTCACATTTTAAATCATCTGATTTAGTCTAGTTTTCATTTTGTTAATTCTGTCGCCATCTTTGTTGTGATGTTTGTGTGGCTCTTGGGATTGCATTGAAGTGTTAACTTGAATACTGTTCAATGTCTCATTTTAACCCTCATGTTGTCCTCGGGTCAAATTGACCCGTTTTCCTATATCAATGTTCTTTTTAATTCCCCAAAATAACATGATTGATTCCACACAACGCTCTTTGGCAAGTACAAATCTCTACTTTCATTAATTTTGGGGTGTCTTATTCAATTTTATAGCATTTGAAGAAAAAAACTAATTGAAGTGTTTCTGAAATAGTATTGAGTAAAAGTTGACATATTCCAGTCTGTGATTATCATCAAGATCCATTCCTTTAATTTGAGTCTAAATAATTCCTAGTTTCTGCTTTTGTAACTCAAACATTAGGTAGAATTTCCTTATGTACTGACCATAAATCCCAAAAATAACTGTAAAACTAAAGTAAAAAAGTTAGTGTTACGTAGTGTTCAAAACATCAAAAAAAAGATATACAAAAAAAATATTACAAATATGTGAGAACTTCTTTCGTAAAATACGAGACCGTATTCCGAACAAGCCGTTTTTTCAGGTGGCAAGACGTGAGCCGACTGATCAGTCCCACGGCCTTTTCTGCCTTTAGTCAAGCACCTAAATCAAGTGTTTTGTCAAAGCCTTTGTTATCAATGCTTACTATTTTATAGTTTGTCTTGTTTTCATCTAAAATTAAAATGGTTTTTAAGAAATATATATATCTTTGTCACAGTTTTCCATGACAAAATGAACACTAGACAAAACCAAATCTGATGAATCCCTGAACTGATGATTGAGTGAAAAAGCAATGAGCTACTCACTAGAGCCAATGACAGGAATGGACATGCCCTTTTCTTCAGGGGGAGGAGGAGCGTCAGGGGTGAGGGTAGCCTCAAACACTGGGGGCTTGGGAGGTGTGAGGCTATATTCAATAGAAACAGACAGGCCGAGAAATACAGAGTTAAAACATTACGAAGTCAAATAACGGCAGTTTCAATTGGCGTGACGGTGCCGTCAAAATAGTTGAAGCTCACTTGTGGCGGTTGAGGGCAAGTTTAATGGAATTCTTCACGACGCGACAACTGTTGCTTGCCGGGAGAGGCGAGGAGGCGTCTGGCAGCTCCATGCTGGGAAGTCTCTGAGGTAGGAAACCGAGACATTATAAATCCCAACACGTTCATAAGCTTTAAAACTCATTTTCATAACCGCTTCAACAGAAGTCCACCACGTGGGGAAAGTAATCATCCAACGTTTATTCAAATCAAACCATTTAGGTAGAAATTAAAGCTATTGGTGAACGAAGAAGACGTTACCTGTGTTCTTGAGGTATCAAGGGTTGGAATGGGCTTAGCCTTTGACTCAGGAAGGGCGGTCTAATGGTGAAATGGGAAAAAACGTGAAATATTTAATTTATTTTCATCATTGCTATTACACAGTCATTAGAGGCAGCCAGAGTAAATGACACCTACGATCTGGGGTCCTTCTCCCTGTGTGTGGGAGTCGCTGGATGGTGGATAGGGCTCTTTAAATGCAGAGTCGTCATTGGACACCACCTGTAGAAAAAACAGCTCCAATTAAATCTGCCATTCACTTTAAAAGGAACACGCCGACTTATTGGGACTTATTCACCCACCAGAGTTAGATAAGTCCATACAAAACCTTCTCATCTCCGTGCATGGCCTAACTCTGTCTGACGCCCCGACTGCTAGCCAGGCAAAGCACTGCATCTTGGGCGGAGTGATTAGTGCAACACCTGAAAAGCACCTTTGTTACTCTCTGCTCCTCACCACGGGGCTTCTTGTGTGCCACGAGCAAATCAATCCGCCCAAGTAGCAGTGCTTCGCCTTCTGAGAATATAGTTCCCAGTATGTATTTGGTTAGAAAATGGGTGTGTCTCATGTGACCTTTGAACACGCTGTGACTAAAAAAAATCCTTAATAAATAGGAAAATGTTAGCGTTATTTTGTCACTTTTGGGATTAGTGGGTTTGATGGAGCTGGTTACCTCCAGAGTTACAACACGCACGGAGATGAGAAGGGTATGTGTGGACCTCTCTAACTCTAGGGGGATACAGGGAATAAGCTAAAGTTCCAATAAGTTGACATATTGCTTTAAATCCAACACCACATATAGTCAAAGCACATAGATATGGTTAACTCCTGCCTTGGTCACCTCTGAGTCTTTGTGCCTCTTGGCCAGGTCCTCTTGTGTCGGCGAGTGGGGTCTCTTGACAGGAGCTCCAGGAGCTCCATTGACAGAGTCCTCCAGGCCGTTGGGCTCCTCTCTGGGGCTGCTGCTGGCGTTGGGCTGCACATCCCCACTCAGCGCCGTGGGGACGGAGCTGCTGGCTGGTGGGGAAGGAGACTTTGCTTTAACTGCTGGCTCTACAGAATGAGACGGACCAGGAGAAATTAGATGTGGATGATTTATCCACATCCTCGATATCCATATGAGGTTTTCTACATTTCCAATATCAACATAACGTCTGTATATCAATATCGTTTTCTAGATTTAGAGTTTGGTACTTATTACTACGTATAGACCTTTTCAATGGAATTCAATTGCTAGGCAACAGCCTGGGCCCTTGTTAACTCACTGACAGTTGTTGTCATTCACATACACTGCAAAAGAAAAATCAATATGGGGCCATTGTTTACATCCGTGAAAAGGTCTACAGTATGCATATGCTGGCTAGATAATAGGACTATCAATTATGCCATATGCCTCTTTATACAATTACTGAAACATTGAAGAGCCTACCCCATAGAGGAAAATGACAGTATCAGAGTAATAGTCACTGGAAAAATGACTCACTTGAGCCAATGACTGGGATGGACATGCCCTGGTCTGGAGCAGCTGCTGCCGCACTGGGTGCTGGGGAGCCCTCCACAAAAATCTGCTTGGGGGGGCTGACGCTGCAAAATACAAACAGAGACAGAAGGCATTCGCTCAGCATTATATGGGGGGGGGTTGAGCCTGGTCATTGTAAAAAGTAATATAATGCAACAAAAAGAATTGGTCATGCATTATAATAGAACTGGTGATAGAAAAATAAAATAAAATGCAATTCACACATACAACACTACACTGCATCAGGTAAAAGAAATAAAAACATGCACCAAAAGTCTAGAGGTGCGTCCTACCTGTCCTCTGTGTCGGAAACAGGCTTAGAGGGTTTGCTGGCTGGGGAGCTAAAGGGGGTCCCTGAGTCTGTGTCTCTGGAGCTGTCCAGGTGACTGCTGTCCAGAGAAATCCGCTTAGAGCTCCCCCCGTTAGAGCTGCGGTTCAACTCAGCTATGCTCTGCAGCAAGGAAGAAAGGGGGAAACGAACAGAAACACGATCAAGAAACAAAAAGAGGAAACATATGAAGACAATCACAATCCAGTGTTTGAAAATCATTAAGGCTTTGTCCCAACTTGCACAGGAATCTCTCACCCTCTTCTTCTTCTGCACCAGTTCAGGAGGAAGGTACTGATGGAGCTGTTTCTTCTTCACATGAGTAGCTTCAATCTTCATCCCATCCTTCAGCATGTTGATGTTGTTGGCTTGTCTGTACACTGCAGAGAACATGTCGTGCTAGGGTTAATTGTCTAATGGGATGAGTGAATAAACGTGTTTGCCCGTCTTCTTGGTTTAGTCCAGCTGACTGCTGGCCATTTCTCCAATTTTGACAATTTTTAGACCTAGCTCCAGCAGGTTTCCTCTGCATAGCATTTTCCTAAAAACCATTAGATTTTAACATGGTGAACCTCCACTCACATTAGTCATAACATAGCACTATATGACAGTTTACCTATAAAAAAAATGATTTTAGACGTATTACCATGTTATGGCTAATACAATTAAAAGTACCTTACAGACAGGTATTCTGTATTTTCTTATATTCTCACTGGACTAAAAAAATGTATGCTGCGTGTGATTAGTTAAACTGAGTGGATTAATTTAATTCATTTTGTCAATGAGCAAAACAGCAGAAATTGTCCGAGAACATCTGAATTCACTGCATTTATACTGAATGGTTTTATACCAGTAATGTACTGTATACTAGAAAATCCCTGTGCTCCAGCCTTTTTTTTATTTTTTATAAATCTGTATAAATATGTTTGACTAGGTTGTTCCCCGACCACCGGCAGAAGCGATAGGACAGGACCTACCAGTGTCTGTGAAAGATTGGATGTCGTATGTCAGGTCGATGTTCACGCTCTCCGCATTCTCCACTTTCTTGAAGATGATCCCAATGAACCACATGGACACAAAATCGTTCCTGTTGTGGACACAAGAAGCAACATGAACATAACAGTTAGTCATGTTTGTTTATTTAAAGCGGATTTCAGACCGTAATGTTGGAACATGCGTGCAATAGCAGAACAAATCAATGTGACAGAAACGCATTTACACTTTCAGTACTCTCAAAAGCAACATTCAACAAATGCCACGTCCCTGCATAATGATCACTAACAAAACCCTCGCCAATGACGACTTCATGACTCACTGACTTGCAGTAGTCGCACATGTAAACAGGCAACTTGTTCCAATTACTCAAGGCCAAAACAATGTTTAATGATTAGTGGGATTGGCCTTCACTAACCTAGATTTTTCTCCCTGAATTGTTTGTAATTATGGCTAAAACGGAACTCACTCGTTGCGGTTCTCTTTGGACCCGGGGAAGGACTGGGGGTTGACATGAGCCAGGGTGATGTACTCATTCCTCTCTAGGTTTCCCACCAGAACACGGATCTTTGACTCCACCAGACCGATCCTAGGGGAAAACATCAGGATGTAGTCACAGAGGTGCCGGTTAAGTTATCTTCACAGTGTTGCAGTACAATCTTACGCTTACCATTCCAAGTGGTTTTCTTCTGTGGAGGCACTGGCAGTCAGAACGATGTAATGTCTGCAGACATAAGAGAAAATCAGAGTTGTTTAGCATCAAAACGCTGCAGCATTATGTCAACATCCGCTACAGCCTGCCCAGGTGCATCTATGATGAAACACATACAGCTGAATGAAAACCTCCTTCAAAACAAATCGGTATTTACTGAAAGAGTACCGTTAGGGGCATAATGACCTTGTAAATTATATGGGGGTGATTCAGCAGCATGTCCTAAATTATGAATACCAACTTCTGCTTTCTAACAGGTAATTAAGAGTCCCTTCGTTTAGATACAACAGGCTTAACCCTTGTGTTGTCTTCCCGTCAACGCTATTATTGCTTTTCCCGACATTTTTGCTACTTTTTCAATGTTGTGGGTGCTTGGTTTATGTTTTTTTCCAAAGTTATTTGATATTTCTAATGTTGACATTTTTAGCGCTTACTTTGAAGGCCCATTTTTGTGATTAAAAAAAAACTGAAAACGGGTCAAATTTGACCAGAGGACAACATGAGGTTTAAGAACTCTTACACATCTGTCTATCCTGTTGCTAAACCAAAATCAGTGTACTGCCAATTAAGATCTGGAACTGAGGATGTCACGCAACAGGTTTCTTTGCCTTGTCTTCATCTGTGTACTATATGTTTATTTGCTGTCTACCTCTGTGTGTTTTTTCTTTTTATTACTTCCTTTTGAGCAGAGCGGTGCTACACAGTGGAACATTGTACTTGACTATAACCATTCACACCAGAGCCCAGGTAATGTAGCGCCAATGGTGCAAAAGTAGCACAAACCGAATGTGGCAGAAAACCTAGTTGTGGTACGTGTGTGGGCAGAACTTTCATAAACAAAATGAGTCGACCTAGATCTGCTGACCAGTGAGGATGAGTCAAACCGGCCCAAATCCAAAATGTGAAAACGATAAGTTGGTCGAAAAAAGCAAAAACTTGCATCATCCAATTTAAGTTTTGACTGAACAAGCAGCTCTATGTTTTATTCATTCACCTTGCTTTAGTAAATAATACATAGGTACCATGCTTCAATTGTTTATCTGACAAAATCCAACACCTACTTGTACTTTTGGAAAAAGTTGGGTGGCTCAAAGAGTTTTGACCATTCTGCTTTCCCCTGGAGAATCTCATCTGTGACGCTGAGGCCTGTTCATGTCAGACACAGTGGGGGGAAAAAATAAAATAACATGCTTAACAATTCAACATTCCAAGTGACACTGTTGCTTTTTAAAACACTCTGCAAGATAGACAAGAAACAAGATTTTAAGAACTGGAAATGCAGGTGAACAGACTTGTCCTTTTGGGTTTCAGTCATGCTATTACCGTATTTGAACTCCTCGCTCATGATGGTGCGTGTTGACGTGGAGACGTTGTACGTGGAGTTCTGCTGGGGATAGGCGGGCGTGATGATGGGCATCAGGTGGTATCGGTCGGATGGGTTCACCTAAAAACACCGCACATGGACCAAGATTGGTTTCGCTGCAGAAATGAGAGCCTTCACCAACCCGCCGACACCCACCAAGCTGAATTTTAAGGGAAACTTCACACCCGCTTACTGAAAGGCAATAAAACATGGGCACACATCCCACACACACACAAGGTACATCCCAATCTATTTTATAGACTTGCTTCCCTCTCAAACATCAGTTACTGATGAGGGGTGCACAGCTTGATCTGTGGGCTGTAACGGAGCTTATGCATCTGCCATTAGAGTATGCATTTAGACAGAATGTACCCAACAGTCTGTTAGCAATATTCATTTTAGCCGTTTCATTTCAATGTTCACCAACGTGACAAAAACCTAATTTGTAATATATATGCACATTGAGCCTTAATATCAGCTGATTAACACATGCATAAAACACCTGTTGCTAAACTGCGTGCAGATGTACACAGTACATAGCACATGCCTAGTCAATATCTGTGTCACATCAGATGTCATTTGATGACCTTTTCCAGGTGGTCTGTTTAAAAGGGGGACTATGTGAGAAAGCCACCTTACCACCAAGAACTATTTAGCTGTATTCTGAAGGGCTGTTGGACACCAACTTTGAGTCATTTCTGCAAGCAGCAAAGCCTTTACCATGCAATAATGTCATTTTTCTAGATTATGATGAGCATGTCTCACAGTAAACAGAAGTATTTAAAGTAAGGTAAACATGTGGGAAATTATTTCTAAAACTATACGTTCTGCCTAATGCACGGTGGTTGTTGGCCGTGCTGTGACTCAACGGAAACGACACCAATAGATAATTAAAATGAGTTTATTGCTGAAGGGACACAACAAGCATGACACAGCAATTACAACAGCTAGAATGTAAAGGCTAGTAGGCTAGGATATGTAAATTTATGGTAATGAGAAACAGTAAAAGCAAAACTACAGTCAAAACAAATATATCAAAGCCCTGGTCAAGATAAGACGATTCAAATGGATAGCCTGCAAGAAGAGTGTAACGGGGTTCTTAACAAATATATATACTGCACACAGTACTGTTTATTGGATTTAAACAAAGCTCAGATCTGTGTTGCTTTTCAATTGCTAATGCATTTTTTTACTCAAGGAGTGTGTCTGTCTGATAAAAGACGTCCACGTAGAAAGTCTTCCTTGCTCCAAGCTGCTCTGGGAAGCCTCCTCCGAGCAGAGTTAAGAACATTGGAACTCAAGATAGAGGACCCGATCAATTTCCGGGTCACATGAGGACAGAGGAATGAGGAGACATGGAATAAGAGAAAATAAATGCACCTATACTCTATTTGTTGAGCCAACTTTCAAACAGCAACAAACTCACAATTCAGCAGATTACGTCTGTCCAGACAGTGTTTCCTGTGTCTACACAGCAATAAACATACAAAATGGAGGCAAACCAACATCATTAAGATGTGGAAATAAAACACTGGTGTCATACTCACTCTGGGATCCCACACAGGTAAATTCAGATTACTGTCCTCAGGCTGTTTCAATAGCACAGGATTTGGCCACTCCCTGTAGATGGAAATGAAATGTGGTAAAATGTGAATACTGAAGTATAAGTCATTCAACAAATGATTTGAAATACTGCCATCAAGTGGACAGGAAAAATATGATGTAATTGCACAAGAGAGATGCTCACCATTTGGAAAACACCAAGAAGAACTTGTGGACCAGCGTTGCAGCCACAGCGTTCGGGTAGAGCTGGCAGGTCCTGGCCACCAACATGGCCCATGACACTCCACCCAGAAAGCCCAGCATGTTGGAGTAGATCCCACGACCTGCAGGCAGAGGGCAGTACAATAATGCAGAGTCATCTAAAAAATATTGGTGTTACCCAACCGATAGTCTGGATCAAAGCACATTTCCAGGATATTCCTGGCATCCACCGTGTCCCTCGCTTTCAGCTCTCTGTGTTGCCGCTCTTAATCGGTTCTCTTCGGGAAACAATAAAGCTACCAGGCTGTATATGGTAATTTTTGAAGAAAATTTGGATCGTGCAATAAGGCAGGCCTGCTTGATTCTTTGTGGGAATGATTGTTAAGATTGGGAAAGAATATGTTAACAGCATTTTTATCCAACTGGGCCTTTTTATGACCAATAAGTTGGGATTTGCTAATTACTTCCTAGACAAAGCAGCAGCAGCTTAGATTTTGACATACAGCATATTCGTCACACATAAGTTTTAATGATAGGTTTGTCTACTGAGGTTTTTATTTTGTAGTTGTGTCAGAGGCTCAGTCGTGGTTAAAGGTGGAGAATTGGCTTCTTAGAAAATGAAACGTATGATGGTTGGATGTGACAAAGTAGATCAACAGTCTTTATATGTTTTGCCTAATTATTTTATGCATGTCTTATTAGATCATGTGTATATACACAACATTTAATTTTTTTGTCTTTCGGCCATTTTAGTGTTTTTTTCCTGCACTCGTGCCTAAAACTCTAAGTTGTTGTCCATTATCCCATCACTGTTTTCTGATTTGTACTTCTATGGAGACAGTAACTTTTAAATAAAAAAACACATATTTTTTTTAATTTTTTTTTTAACTATTAACTTATCAGAATCGAGCATCAAATCCTTCTAGTGAGAATAGCAATACATCTAAGAAAATTATTTTTCCCTATTAACCATGCATCCAGCTAATTTAAACAGCACACGTTACTGTATTGTGTAAACGGTTAACTTCATTTAATATTGTATGTGACGTTTTCTTTTGCGGGGTGCAAGTGTTCCACAAAAACAAGTTCCTACCCGAGATTACACGATTTTGATTGGTTTAAAAACCCAGACCCAGAACGTTTTTCTCTCCTGTCCCACCCAAACGATGAGTGTGGGTTTTTCGAGTATAAGCTAAAGATCATTTATGTATTTAATATACATTCCCCCCTAGGCTGACTGCTTTGTGGTGGCGGGTGCGTGCTGTGGGAATGCGGCAGGCAGACGTGTGGTGTTTTGCTAGTCCCCGCACGCGGTCAAACACGAGAGCAGGAGCCGTTGATTGTGTGAAATTTGAGCAGCGGTGCATAGGGGAAAACTATTATTACTACTTAAAAACTGAGAGAACTACTTTATATGACACAAGGACAAAATAAAGTCAGACATAATTTACAAAGTGAACTTGTTAAAGCGCAGCCGACATTACAAACACATTTGAAACCACTTACGTTTGGCCCACAGTTTAATGGCTCTCAATGTCAGTCTGAAGTTCTCTTTGTTTGGCACCAGGTACAGAATTTCATCGGTCACTCGACAGCCTGTAAGACAAACCCCAGACAACTAAGACACTGCGAGAAAAGTATTGCAGTTAATGCAGTACACTGCAAGAGAAAGTTTAAGGATTCATCAAATCAAACTACAGTTTTATATTTATAATCCTGCCACAACCAGCTGCTGCAAATGTAATGCACTATAAACTTCTCCTACTCTTGTATTCATTAGGGGTCCAGAAGATATGATACTTAGGTCACAATAAGATATAATTGCAATTTGAAACATATTGCAAGATTCTGCGATATATTGCAATTTTATTATGTATTCCCAATTTCAAATGACATCCCCAAAATTAAACTTTGTCAACATCTCTTTTAACCAAAAAGATACATTCCTCCGTTGTTCATCTCACTTTAATTTTATTCTTGCAAAATGTTGTCAAGAAGACAAACTGACCAACACACATATAATAAAAGATTGATACTTGGCTTCCCCCAACCCTAGTATTTATTAAATCTCAGTCTGGAAAACAGCACCCCTATCATTACTTCTCTACTGTATGTGTACGAGCCCATAGAGGCCATGTGGCGTACCGTTGAGGCTGCGGATACACCGGATGTCCAAGTTTCTCAGGATGGAGTCTCCCCTCAGGTCCAAGTTGTCTGGAATGGACTGCAAGGCCAGTCTGGCAAACAGCAGGTCAATCTGTGGAAAGAAAGTACCAATGAAGCGGAGTATGTTCAATGTTCAAATGAGAGTCAAATACATAAGACACCTGATATTAATACTAGGCACAACAAAATACAGTGTTTTTTTTGTCATAATTAGGTTGACACCTCTTTCTTGAGGGAATGGCACGCAAGTCCAAATCAGTACAAGGATGAACTTTTAAATGATTCAGAAGTGTTTATTTTGAAAAAAGGCAGAATACAATATTTCATATGCCAACTACAAACATATACAGAGGTTTCACATTTAGGCAGAACAGCAGTTATGATGATGCTTATCTCTGTCACCTTATTTTATATCAGCATTTCTGGGAGGAACACTTGGATCTCAACGTGACTTACCTCTATTCCGTCAAATTTGAATTTTATCACTGGCACAAAGGCGTCTTCGACAGCCTTGAGAAAACACCAAAAGAGACAATATCACCAACACATTCAAGACGTAGTCATATAGCTGACTGGCATTGGCATTAAAAAAACAAATCAGGTTAAAATCAAGGTCAAGAACACAGAGCGTTTAAAGAGACATGTGAAGTAATGCTTCCAGCAGGTCACTCTTTCTGCAGTGCTTTGAAAATGTAATGAGGGCGGGTTCAAATTCAGAAAACATGAGCATAGCGTGGAATGTGGGCTCCTATGGATGTCTT
The DNA here is from genome assembly GCF_008692095.1 of Etheostoma spectabile. Classification (NCBI taxonomy): domain Eukaryota; kingdom Metazoa; phylum Chordata; class Actinopteri; order Perciformes; family Percidae; genus Etheostoma; species Etheostoma spectabile. The sequence continues at coordinate 21,668,123 of NC_045749.1, read as the reverse complement.
TGGAGTCTTTCAACATTTAACTCAATTATCATTTTCCTCTTTCAAAATCCAATAAACACACGGGTACTCTCAGTAACATTTAGCCACCGATAAAAGTGCGCCACCACTATGCAATTTTTGGATAAGATCAGCAAGATGAGAATGTACTAACTTTTTCAGTATGTATATTGATTTTAATTTTGACACACCTTGGGAAATTAACATGACCTGCAGACCCAGCACCACAGGCAATGCTCTTGGGTATTTCTCTCTGCAGTTACTTCATAATAACCTCTATCTATTCAGCAAAAGTTCACTTAAACTCAGCCATAGAAATGTAACTGAGCAATGTTTACCAATGTTGGGTATTGTATTGCTCTGCATTTCCAATACAGTGAACTCTTCACTCCTAGAGAGTGGAGTTCTTATCCAAGGGCAGTGATGTAAGCAAAATGTTGATCTTCTGTCTTTTTACAGTAAAAGACCTCTGAATGAAGAGTCTGTTTTCATAAACTCACGAGATGAAACTGGGAAATGGCCAGAGACGCCACAAAGACTTACCCTCAGGTCTTTGATCTCTTCGTGCTGTTTGAACTTCTCAAAGAAAGACTGGAAAAAGTCACTTCTCTCTACATGGCGGGGAGCCACACATAAGGCATCAATATCGGCTCCTGGAAGAAACACGTTACTTTTAGCAGTGTAATCTGTGTTGCCCTGTAGGTTAAATACTTGACGACTTCATAACAATCTGATACTGTAAGTTCAATGAACAAAGTTGCTGAATTCAAGGCTGAAGAGTGTTAATGTGATAACACATAATGGATAAACAAGTAGAGCAGCTTAAGTCAGTGCAGCAACTTTAACATTGTTTTCAGTGACTGTCAAACTATTAATGCTAAGGAGGCAACATATTTAATTGGGATTATTTTGACTGTTATTTGTGATTTTTTTTATTCATGATAATGGAGGGAATGATCATTTTTGTACCATCGTTCTCATTGAAAATTTTAAAATTAAAAAAATAATTAAATCATTGAAGCGTGATGTTTTCTTTGGTCTGTAGGGGAAACATTTTTTAGGCTGTAACGTCTCTGCAGGACCACAATAATTATATAATAATCATTCAAAAGGGTTTGAAATATTTTGCCTCTAACAAATATTGCACCCTTGTGCAATTTGGATACTGCACAAGTGCATATTGTGATTTCAATTAAATTGAGATTAACTGTGCAGCCCTAGCTAAAACCTATAAAATGTTATTTTTTTTTATCTCTAGACTCATGACTTCTAGTGAACCGTGTAAAAAGGCAAGTCAAAATGAAACCATTTCAAATATTTGTTTACAAAGCTGACAGGACTAGAGGTGAGTGTAAATCTCCCATCTGATGCTCTGACTCCATAACTATTTCTCCATAGTAATGGTTGTGTAACATTAACAGTGTCTTTAATTCTGCTGAAAATGTCCCGAGACTTCAGAAGTAGATGTGAAATCAAATTCCGATAGTGGGGTCCCAAATATTAGTTTAGTATTTACCGTGAAATATATATCTTCTATAATAACTGAGAAATTATGAAATGCTGAAAAAATGTCAGAACACAATTACACAAAAGGGATTCATTACTATATTTGTTCCTTCATTAAAATGAAAACAATTATGTATTAACAAATGTAAAGTAGGCTTACAATAACACTTGTTAGATTATGGCTGGCTGATATGACTATAGAATCACGGTTCGTTACGATGGAGGGAAAAGCAAAACAAAACCCCTGAAGTGTGTAAAGTAAGATGTACACAATGAACAGTAAACAATAAGTACTCCACATCCTCTCCAGACGCCATCTGCAACTTGTCAACAAAATAAGACAATCAGCTGTAAAACTGAAAATACAGCATCTCTGTTCTTTGCAAAGACAAACTAAATCACCCGTTTAACGCAACATTATCACGTCTCCCGGCCATTTTTCACCGCAGAAAGCTGCTCTCTGCCTGGCTGAAGCTAATATAGTAGTAGATAGTGTATATTGCCCAGCTTTTTAAATAAAAATAATAAAAAAGCTAAGGGAGTCTGATACAGTTCACTAAATTCAGTGGCCAGCCGGCTAGTCAGCTAGCTTGGCCCAACTCTCAGTCTAGCACCAACCATGATGCAAAGGGAGAAAGAAGAAATCTATAGTATTTACTAAGTTTCTTAAAGCTATAGTGCGTAGTTTCCTTCTCCCCCATGAGGGATTCTAAGTAATGACAACGCTGTCTGTACATCCACATGATACAAGCCTTACGTGATCACACACGCACCCCCACGCAGTTGCTAGTAGCCACTAGCCATGGAGGATTAGAAACATGTTTGACTCTTGAGAAGAGGTAATTATCTTCACTTGGGTTTTTGTGTGCAAAAGTCACTGGACGACATAATCTTCTGAACATAGTACTACTGAAACATCCAGAGAGGTATAATAGTATTGACATTTTATTAGTAATGCGTTATATTACTGCATTACAGCAAAAAGGAATACACTACTGTATTGCGTTACTTTTGTAAAGTGTTACTCCCATTAATGCTCATTTGACAATGGCTTGAATGTAACGTTCATTAATATCAAAAAAGCTAAAGCTTTAAATTCTAAAAATCTTAATTAAGTTTTACGGTAGAGAACATTATTTTATTAGCTTATTTTGTAATGTGTAGGTATGGCGACCTTTTAAAAAGGCATGTTTACGTTGAAATAAACTATACAAGTAGTTATGTATCGTGTTTGCCCTCTTATGGACATAAAGTGCATAAATAAATATTCAAATAGTATGAACTATACGGCCATTTTTGACAGCCCCATGTGTATTAGAGTGATTAGATCAAGATGAAAGGTAATAAGAACTTTCTGTGTGCCCTTTGACTTTTTCTTCTTGTGCACTAATTTGCTTAAGCTGTGCAGCCAATCGGAGTGATTCCTCTCACTGACAGCTTTGTGATCAATCGGCCAAAATAAAGCCGATAGGGTTGATAGTGGCGACGGTGAGGGACATACCGCACAAAACTAGGGTGCCAAACTGTCTCCGTGGGGTGTCCCCACCTTTACATTCTGATACTTAAACATTTTGTTCATTTTTTCACTAAAGTTCTAAATAAAAAAAAAAACAGTAATTTCATGTGAAAGTATTTAATCCACACAGGAGTATGAGTATGTCATATGTTCCATTTTATTAGAATTACCAGAAAACATGTAATATTATGATATGTATATCATGTGAATATATGTTATGAAGATATGAAATGACCTAAATTGGGAAACAAAGATTTTGGCCATTTTGCCCAGCCATAATTTAGACAATGACCTGCAACAGGAATGTTTGGACAGCTTCTCTTTATCTCCAGCCTGTCCCAAATACAAAGATTCAAATGCTCTTTGTAAACAACAGCAAACAATGTGGGGGTGTCGCCTGTGAGAGGGACTTTTGATTGTACTCCTAACAGCTCAGTTCACTGTGCTGGCCTACACGTGTCTCTGTATATACTGTGAACAGAAGCTTTAGCCCCTGTTCATGTGTCAGTCCACATGCTCACACCTGTGATATGGGATATATAGGTTTAACTGATTTAATAGAACATAATGTGCCAGTTTTCACATTTGATTTGACCAGATCTGCAACAGGTTGTCATAAACAAAACATTGAAAATTGATCAAGCACAATTATCAATTTTGCTGGTTAGCTTGGAACATCCTTACTCAGATTCATGGAAAAACACTATGCAGTTTGATGGATTTTTCTAAAAATATATTTAAATTATTGTATACGTAATAACTTAATGGAGTCACACAACAAATAGCAAAAACAGAAAAACTAAGCTATTTATTTCTTTGTTATGAAAGTATATTTAAGAATGAAAAAAATGGTTTCTTTTGATCTCCTTGTGTTTGTTGTTAAAAGGATTTACTCATCCCCATTCACACTAATGGTTTCAAATCGACAGTAAGCCAATGTTCACACAGCTTTCAGACCCAGAAACTAGTCGTTTGAAAGCACTCTCAAAAGCAGAGGAATCTGACAATAACAGCCTTGTGCTTTAGTGTGGTCAGGGTGAACTGAGCTTTTCAAAAACAACAAGATATGCCTGCTCAGACAGGGTTGAGTGCTGTGTCGCAGAACTGTTCTGATACGTCTATCTCCATTTGCTCCTTCTGAATGCCAATGTAGCCAAGCACACAGTAGTGGTCATTAAAGTCCCATGCTGTCAGACAACGTCCAGGTATAAAATAGTGATTTGATGGTGATGATGTAGCTGTAATGAGTAGATATACCTTTTGTGTGCACTCCAAGTCTGTACGAACCAAATGTAAATATCTTGCCCCCAACACAGCTTATAGCGGATGGTGGGAGGTTCTGTAGAGGAGAAAAGCATATACAGTGTAATCAGATTAGTGTGATGTTTTCTCTTTATTGCATAACAATAGCTTTATTGTGTCTCTGATTTGATAGTCACTCCATAATGCATCATAGATAACCAGTGTTTCTTACAGATTTGGACATGTGTGACGTCGAAATATTTAGCCAAATAATCACAAATTCAATATAGGAAAGATCAAAGAATTCTCAAAGAAGGCTGGGTTGCCCAAGGCCAGGACAGCTCAGCTGTGTCTTTCTACTGTTGCGTCCAGCTGTCTCTCCTACCTACACCGGCCCCCGCACCCTGTCCCTACTCCCCTTTCTACCTGCCTATGCACATGGGGAGGGAGAGGGCTGCTCCTCACAAAACAGATTCAGAAAGAGGTGACTGTTTTGGCGGCCACAGGAGACAAAAACATTACATGCTCACTGGACAATAACGTCCAATTTTTTTTAGATTATTTTTGTTTTGTTTTTCCCCTTAATTAGATAGATAGACATTGGACAACAGTGAAAGGGGGAGAGAGAGATGGGGGATGACACGCAGCAAAGGGCAGCAAGCTGGATTCAAACCCGGGCCGCTGCAGGACTTAGCCAACTTGGGGCGAGCGCACTTACTAGGGGGGTCTGAAAGTCGCTAAATCTAGCAACAAAGTTGCTAAGTTAGCAACACTGTTTTCATGGCGACAGACGGAGACGAGAAGGGAAAAGAAATGCATCTGAACGAATGAGTTTTAAATAGCATTAAAAACAAAAAATTATGAAACAGTGTGTGGCAGCCAGTGTCGATTGTGTGGCGCACCGCCACAAATTAGTCAATGTGTGGGTAACACTGAATAACTATTTGCACTTAGAAGGCATTTAACACAACAGAACCCACCTTTAATTCACTGATCTCTGCGATCCATTCCTTAACAAAGTTATTCAACTTCCCAAGGACTGCAAGTCTGAAAAGAGATTCAACTTTTAGTGGGTGTTTTATTCACAATTCACAACACTAATTAAATAGTGAGAAAGAAAATGATATGCATAAACCACACAATCCAGTCGATGTTAATGTGTGCATTCAAGCATCAACACATATATACGGCATATATTTGGTGCATTATATTCCAAGTGTTTGTGTGCACCCTTTATAAGTGTAGCTGTGATTGCTGCAATGAAGGGTATGCAGTCAAGATGACCCATAACTGTGTTGTGGTTTATATAAAATAATAAGTTATGTTCTTTACCTATGGTTCAATTCCTCTTCATCTTCAAACACCCCAAAAGGTTTCATAGCATCACAGAGCTTGTTGGTGTACTGGTGGTCTATTTCTCGTGGGGGTGCAAGGCTAATGGCAGAAGTGATGCCATAGTGTTTCTGAGGCTGCTGCCCACCAGGCATGGTGCTGCAAGGGGAACAGACATGGGAACAAGGAGCAACACATGAAATGACAGCTACAACACGACACTTCACGTTATTACGGTATTTTTTCCATGTCATGGTTTCTCAAACCCCGTCGTAAAAAATGACTTGCTTAAAGTTACCAAGTCAAGGTGAAGGCATTTAGCTGTCAGTTATTGTAGCTAGGGTTATGCTTTGCTAGTTGCTAGTTTATGTTCCCGACCTTTCTATTTTTACCGCGAACCCATGTGTAAACACGCAACAAGCTTATTAATAACCCCACAGTAGTGTGCAAATCTAAATAAAACAGAGTTAACTAAAATTATAGAAACGTGTTTGAAATGAACTAACGTTAGGTCACTATTAGAGCTGGCGGCGAACGATCGTTAGCCGAGAGGCTACAAACAGGCTGGAAGCGCTTACAAATTGGCTAAATTAGCAAACGTTAGCTGGCAGCTACGGAAGAATTGGTTTAACTAATGACTCGCTTTCCGGTTAGACATGTTTAAGGGTTGACATTTTCTCAAATAAAAACGAGTTAAAAAATTTCATTTTGGTAAGCATATTTACACCATAGTTACCCAACAACAAACAAACGAGCTAGCCAACAAACGGTGGCTTGCAGGCCTTGTTTGGTTGTTGTGACAGTTGGCTAACGTTAGCTTTTAGCCTATTCTTTAGGACTCTCTAAAACGCGACCGTAAAAGTCCACAAATGGAAAATGTACCGCATGCATGACTTACCTCGACATTTCTTTCATGTCACTCTAAAAAGCTTGTACGTTTTTTCCCGCTGTAATCCCGTAAAAAAAAAGAAACTAAGAAAGTCAGCAAGTGAAAATGATAACAGCCTCGACCTGATTACAACAATGGTCACTTTGCAGAGAGCAGTTCAAACCTTCCCCCTGAACCGGAATCACTTCTTATAAGATAACGTATCAGCGCGTAATCCTGAAAGAACACTCATATCTAATTCCTCCACAAAACGCGCAGGACTTGGTTGGAGCCTAGCACCTGACACGCGTTTAATAGTTTAGGACTTGTTTTTATATATTTATTCAAAACTACAAATGTAACGGCATTTGTCGGGACAACGTCTGCGCAGCACGCTGAGCAAACCATCGCCGGGAGGCACCGCCTCTCGCAGGCCCCAAATCACGTGACCACCGAGGCCTGAAGCTGCTCTGATGCATGATGGTACAAATGGAACACACTCGAGCACAGCTAGCCTAGCTGCAACAATAGATACAGAGACAGTGGCTAGAATACGTTTACACCCCCATGCTAAAGTTAATTAAAAAGAGGATATCTTTTGGGAAAATTCAACCTTTTAAGGCCACCAATTTTCTTTGTGAATGAATAATGTATCATAAATAAATACACGTTCTTCCTTAAAATACAGGGGGCATACGTATACACACCACTATGTTAAATTCCCATAGAGGCAGGCACATTTTTATTATTAAAGGCCAGTTATTTTATGGATCAGGATACTATGCATCCTGATAAAGTTCCCTTGGCCTTTGGAATTAAAATCCCCCCCCCCCCCACACACACATCATCATCATCACATACCCTTCACCATACCTAGAGATTGGCATGGTTTTATTTCAGTTAGCCTAATAGCTGGTTTGATTTGCATTAAGAAATGATCATAAGGAAAGTTCCCCATACATATTTCTAGAACAATATATACACAAGTATATGTGAATGGGTTAGCATACCTGCAAAAGTGTTTGTCTGTTGTCTGTTGTGTGTTGAAGTGAAATGGTTCAACTTGCACTGTAAACAAGGGATTATGAAAGTTGTTCCAGTGTTGAACTTTTCCTGGAAACTTTTTTTTTTCTCCAAATGTTTGACTCAACAGTGATGAAAATGTATAACCATGGCAGGGCGGACAGCGCTGTCCAGTGGGCATTTTAAATCATTACACCTGGTTTTTAAATAAAATAAAATACATAGTCTTGATCATCAATCTTGATCATACAGTCCTTGTCAAACCTCTGAACTTTTGTGTGGAACACAGCCTTTGTAAAGCAAACAATTAATAACTGAAATGGACAGATGTGGACCAACTGGTTATACATAATATTGGTAAACATGACTGTAACGTGTGGTTGTTTAAAGGTCCCATGGCATGAAAATGTCACTTTATAAAGTTTTTTAACATTAATATGAGTTCCTCCAGTGGCTAGAAACGGTGTAAACTGATTGAAAACCCACCTCTCCTTATTATACATAGCCAAACACAACATATACACACATATATATATGTATATATATATATATATATATATATATATAGAGGTGTTTATTGATCCCCAAAACTTGGGAAATTATGGTGTTATGGCATTAAAATCAGTCCCACAGCACAGAATATGAATATAAATGACCTAGGATACAATATACATACACACAATATATATATGAAATAATAATAATAGGAATAAAAAATAAGAACAAACATTTGAATATATACAAGTTGGGAATACAAAAATATGCAACTGCTTAAATAGTATGATAAAATGTAAATAAACCAATTTTGCAGGTTGCACTTAGTGCAGCATGTGGTGTCTCAGAGTAATATAGCAATATACAATAATGATAATAAATAGTAACGGTATATTATGTATATGTTGCTGGTTTTTATAGTTCACTATTACTGCTTTATTGCTGTTCAATTGTTTTGCTGCTGTCTGTTAAAGGGTTTAATGCGGATTTTACACTTTAAATAAATTTGATTGCATTTGATTGAATTCAAATGTGTCATTTGGTTGGAATTGGTCTGTGTATTCTTTTCTCAACACTGTTTTATAACCAAATATGTCTTCGAAATGTGGTTCAACCTTTGATGTGCTGTATTCATTTACATTAAACAATTCATGGTAGGCTAAGTAAAAGTTAATGTTTAATAAAATACTCAATTGCATCCCTATTTTGAGCATTTTTTAGCTGTTTTCTGTCGGTTATATTGCCCAATATTAAATGTTCTTATTTCAGCCCCATGCCCCTGGGTTACATTTTCTATTTGTTTCCAGCTTGACTTCACGAGTGTTGCAATGGATTCCAATAGGTCTGCAGAGTCACTGCATGACAACATTGTGTTACTCATTATGAAAGTACAAGTACAAGCAACCTTTTATGTCTACAGGAATCTGAACTCCTCCCCTATTGGCCAACCCTCACTTCTGCATTTTGGACTTTCAGTGTCAGTCGCTTTGTTTAAACTAGTCAGACCAGCAAACTGTCAGAGAAACATTACACTGCAGCCCAATCGGTTTGAAAAATGAGCAACATACCTCCTGTTTTAAATGTGGAAAACTGGATTGCAGAGAACAAGAATGCTTTTTTGCCACCAGTGTGCAACAAGCTCATGTGAGTAATTTCACTTTCACATCAGCCACATTCTTACATGTGTGTGTAATTACGGTGGTTTCCTCTTTGCAACTTGGATAACAATGTGTGATAAACAAGTTTTAAAGTGATTAAAAAAGATGGAAATTACTTTTGGTGCATAGACCCTAACCCAACTAAGAGATTTCCACTGAATATTTGAGGATATGTGAGTACACACTCGTCTTTTTACCTTTCTTTTAGGCACTTTTCCCAGTTGAATATCATGTTTGTTGGTGGTCCTAATACCAGGAAGGATTATCACATAGAAGAAGGGGAGGAGGTGAGAGACATTTACTGATTTATTCTGCACAAAGTCTTTCTTTCACCATAGATTATGTAATGCAAATTTCCAAATACAAGCAACTGCACATCAGTAGGAGGAGAGCTATTTGAGAGTCAATGTGTCACTAAATTCACACACACACACACACACACACAAACACACACACACAAACCACACACACACACACACACACACACACACACACACACACACACACACACACACACACACACACACACACACACACACACACACACACACACACACACACTGTTGTGGGCATCCTGCTGCCAGGATTTTGAATTTTAGAGGATGGTCAGGTGACAGGCACAAGAAATATGTAACAAGTTGTTTCTCCGCTATACTTGAGTAATAGTTTTTTGAGTTATGTTCAGTATCTGCACTATCCTCTAGATCAGGGGTCTTCAACAGGTTTTAGGCCAGGGACCCCTTAGCTGAAATAGAGACCGAGTAGGGACCCCCTACAGCATATAGTGTATACAATTGAGTTGCAATGTTAACTGGCAGAATAAATGAAATAAATGGATATTATTTATGCACCATACATACATATGGATGGCACAGTGACCCTTTAAGCTGGACTGTATGTCAACCAAAGTGGCTTAAGCTTATCTTCAATGTGCAAATCTTTTTTTTTCCACAAATAGGCTAATTTATCTTAATGTTTCAAATAAGAAAGTTTCAAAAATACATATGTTTTTTCCATCAGCCCCCCGCCACTAAGTCTGAGGACCCTCTAGGTGTCCCGGACCCCCTGTTGAAGATCTCTGCTCTAGATGTGTCTTTAATAATGTCTGCTAACACAATCAATACAATTATGTAATCAGGGATATAGTCATTTTTCTTTTTTGTCAAAACCTGGCGCCTACATTACCGACATTGCAAGTACAGATGAGCAGTGGGATGCAAAGATCTGCACCTGACTTCTTCCCCCCCCCCCCCCCCCCCAACTGACTTCACACAGCTTCCTCTGGAGACAAAAAAGCCATTTTTTCACATATAGTACTCCCTAACACTTGTAAACAGACTGTCATGTACAGTAAGATCCCTGTAGTTCCCCTTTAATCTAACAATGTTTCTTCTTCTTCTTCTTCTTCTTCTTCTTCTTCTTCTTCTTCTTCTTCTTCTTCTTCCATTCTCTATTTAAAATAGCTCTTCTACCAGGTGAAGGGGGACATGTGTCTAAAGTTGATCGAAAATGGCAAACACAAGGATGTGCACATCAAGGAGGGCGAGGTGAGCTCTGACATGCTTTTGTATACTGTTTTTTCTTCTTTAGCATTGTTGTATATTCATAATAAGTACATTATAATATTACTACGGTGTGTATAAAATCTAACTTAAGGCGGTACAGTTAACTCATCACTGCTCCGTTCAATGGTGTAGGATTTTCTTCTATTGGAAATAGACTGGTCCCATTTACAATGCTCCAGTGCACCTTTGTAAGTGTGTGATGAACTTTGTCTCATTGATTCATTTCTTCTCCATTTGTAGATGTTCCTTCTGCCAGCCCGGATCCCCCACTCCCCCCAGAGACAGGCCAACACTGTGGGACTGGTGGTGGAGAGGAGACGGCTGCTGACTGAGACCGACTGCCTGAGGTTGCCTACTTTATCTCCTTCTCTCTTCTCTTCTCACATATTTATAAGAAGATATAAGCAGGGAATGCAGGACAAATAAAAACAAACCTGACAAATGAACCAAATCACTAAATGGCACAATAAAAACCCAAACTTTAGAGTTTCAGTCTTTCTCTATTGTTCTGATGCATTGTTTGAAAGAGCAGTTCTAAGAGTGTAAGTTGCACAAACACCAACGCTGTGTTTCTTCTGGCAAAACACAACCGCATGCTCCAAAAGGTGTTCTCAAAACAATTCTTAATGCAATCTTCAATATCATATACATGTGTCTAAAAAGAAAAATATGTAAGAACAATACTCCTCACTCCGGACAGAACAACAAAAATTCAGTTCAAATCTATTTATAGTAACAATTCATAACAAGAGTTATCTTGACACACTTTATAGATGGAGTAGGTCTAGACCACACACTATAATTTACAAAAAAACAACAATTCTAGTAATTCCCCCAAGAGCAAGAAGAGAAAAGCGACCGTCCTCTCAACACTCAAATCAAATTTACTAAATATTTTTTACTGCTTTTTTGAGGAAGAAGGATCTTCTTAGATTTGCTTACTAACGCTCAGACCTCTTATTTAACAAGTTTAAAGTAAAAATTGTGAGCAGAAGAGACATTTTCTATGTGGTAGTTGTGTAAAAAGTAAAGAGACTTTGTGAAAAGAACCAGAAATAAGACATTTGAAAGGATCCCTGCATTTGTAGTATTAGAAAACAGTTGGCACAAATGCATCAAATCAGTGGAAAAAAACTATATGCTAAACTATGACTTGCTATACAAAGACTTCCTATGTACCCCAGAAGTACACTGTGTCCAAAACCCCCATAAAATTCATGGAGAAAGTAACAAAACCGACATATACTGTATGTAAGAGCAGCATTAACAACATGTTGGTGCCTTCAGGTACTATGTGGACAACACCACTGATATCCTATTCGAGAGATGGTTCTACTGTGAGGATCTTGGAACCCAGCTGCTGCCAATAATCACAGAGTAAGAGTCATATTCCCGTCGACATTGCACACTTACAACCAGTCCATACAGATCAGGTTATTTGTTTTAATAATCCAGTTTGTTGTTGTTGGTTGATTTTTGTGCTTGCAGGTTCATGACATCACAGCAGGGCAAAACAGGAAGGCCTGATCCAAGTGAGTTGTTGTGAACTTTCTTGTGAACTACTACAAACTAGTATTTCTAGTCCGTGTTTCAATATCTTTTATTGGGACCGTTGTTGCCACCATTCATTACACCCCCAACCGGCCCCCGCCTACCAAGTGCCTGGGTCTGTCCCAGGTTTCTGGTCGCACTAATTGCTTGGGGAAATTACTGGAATGGTTGGGTCTCTGTAAATTATAGAGTGTGGTCTAGACCTATTCTATCTGTAAAGTGTCTTGAGATAACTCTTGTTATGATTTGATTCTGTAAATGAAATTGAACTGAATTCCTGTTTTTTATGTATGTATCGAAACGTAAATGTTCAACTGGTGACATCGTGGTCTTCTTCATCTTTGGATGAACAGATGAAGTCTTCAGAGAACCTCCGTTCCAGATGAACCCCCTGAACGTGATGCTGCCCTTCTCCTTTAAAGACTGGCTGGACAAACAGAGGCCGTCCCTGGCCAGCGGCAGGCCCGTCGACATGTTCGGAGCTCAGTTTGAGACAGAGGTACTGTGAATCGTCATATCAGATGTATTTTCATAAAGGCTTGTTCAGCTCACATTTGTAATCTCGTTCAATTATTATTTGAGCAGATCGTGGCTGATTTCAATTATAGTTTTGCCTCTTTTAGACTACTGTAAAGGTCCCATGACATGGTGCTTTTTGGTTGGTTTTATATAGACCTTAGTGGTCCCCTAATACTGTATCTGAAGTCTCTTTTATATAGACCTTAGTGGTCCCCTAATACTGTATCTGAAGTCTCTTTTATATAGACCTTAGTGGTCCCTAATACTGTATCTGAAGTCTCTTTTATATAGACCTTAGTGGTCCCCTAATACTGTATCTGAAGTCTCTTTTATATATACCTTAGTGGTCCCTAATACTGTATCTGAAGTCTCTTTTATATAGACCTTAGTGGTCCCCTAATACTGTATCTGAAGTCTCTTTTATATAGACCTTAGTGGTCCCTAATACTGTATCTGAAGTCTCTTTTATATGGACCTTAGTGGTCCCCTAATGCTCTATCTGAAGTCTAGTCACTGGGGGACCACAGGCATTAGACCTCATAAAGTGAAATTTTCATGCCATGGGACCTTTAAAATGACTATTATTGATTATTGATGAGGATGGTGATATGGAAGAGATTTAATAATGTTCTTATGACCATGACAGGCAATAGTGTTTGGACCTGGGAGGACAGAGACAACAGTGCGGCAAAGTGATGCGTGGATTTGGCAACTGGTATGTTCACTAAATCTTTTCTGTCGCTTCACATGTCCAACCAGTTGCTCAGTGCTGTTTTAGATGCTGCTGTCCTATATATCCATGTCTGTCCCTATGTGTAATAACCATAAACTGTATAACATAAGGATGTAGTCTCCGTGAAGTCCAAAAAAACCTGTCACTCAAAGTGGACGTGCCCTTAATTATGCAGAACGTTAAGCTTGAATATACTTTAATTGTCATAAAGGGGGTATTTAGCCATAGAACCAAAATGTTTTGTACCAGGTTTATTTCTATTGTAAAATTGATCATTTTAACATACATAACATCTATAGTGATTGACCCTTTTTTTGTTGAGTTTTTGGCACTTCTGCACGGGCTTCTTTTTTCCGCCCCAGAAGTTGCCGCTTGGCAATAACCAGAGGTGTCAAAAATTCACATTCATTACTCAGGTAAAAGTATAGATTCTAGGGTTTAAAAAGACGTATCAAAGAAGTATCAGCTCCAGCTTTTCACTCAAGTAAAAAACAGGGCAAATCAAGGCAGTTTCATTTGTAGAGCACATTTCAGCAACAGGGCAATTCAAAGTGCTTTACACAAAACAGTTAAAAAACCGTAAAAAAAAAAAAAGAACAGATACAACACAAGAATAAACAGTTTGAAAATGAAAATGAAAAACAGATAAAACAAGAATAAAAGTTAAAGTGTTGTATAAGTTGTAAAAGTACTGGTTTGAAAACTACTTAAAGTATAAAAGTAAAAGTAATGTAAGGGGGAAAAAATGCCATTAAGGACAAAAGCACAGAGGGGCCTATAAATAAACAACGCCATAATGACTATAGGGTTATATTAAAATGTTAATGTTGAAATAATTGGGATGCACCTGTTTCAGTTATGCCCATTGAAAATGATCACATTTTAGTATAATGCAAATACATCTAAGAACCGTGTACTGTATGTGTACTACTGAGCATTAACATGGGTTTCATGGAGCGGAAGATAGGACTAGTTGCCTATGAGTATTGTAATGGTGCAAAAAGTCAAGCTTTAGAGGCATGTCATCATTGGCCTTTATTGGAATGTAAATGTATATCCAAGCTTAGCTTAGCTTAGCCTAGCTTAGCTTAGCTTAGCAGCAGGAATGCAACGGATTGAGTCCATCCGCATGGCGCAATTTATCTGGATAAGTTGTTGTTATTTTGAACAATGACACCTGGAACGAAAGTACAGAAGAAGTAGAAAGTACAGATGATTGCGTGAAAATGTAAGTAGTAGAGGTAAAAAATCTGCTGTAAAATAATTACTTCAGTAAAGTATTGTTACCCAAAAGTTCTACTTAAGTAAGGTAACAAAGTATTTGTATTGTGCTACTTGGAACCTTTGGTAATAACTATACTCTTTCTCGTCTTCTTTTCTCTCAGGAGGGATCCTCAAGAGTTACTATGAACGAGCAGGAGTTCACTCTTTCTGCAGGAGACAGTGTACTCATCCCTGGACACGTCCAGTGAGTCAATGTTTTAATTTAAAATTTTTTTTAAATCCGTTTATTGATCCCCAATGGGGAAATTACAATTCACTCTGTGTCCACACTTTGTTAGTTATCACACACAGTCCTGAACTACACACACACACATGCTCAGGATCTGTACATGCACTAATGGAGAGATGTCAGAGTGAGTGGTCTGCCAGCTGAACCAGCGCCCTGAGCGGTTGGGGGGGGGGTACAGTGCCTTGCTCAACAGCACCTGGCAGTGTCCAGGAGGTGAAGTGGCATCTCTCCAGCCACAAATCCACACTCCCTACTAACAATAAATGACAAACTCTTCCCATAAATGTACACATTATTATGTAAAAGTGTTGCAATTCAGATCTAGTTGAGGTAATTTGGCCTCAAAAAAATGAAAGTGGTTTCTTCTTGTGTAGGTACCTGTGGCAGAGAGAGGAGGGGACCGTGGCCCTGTTTGTGGTCCAAAACCCTGAGCGGAAGAGACCCTGACCACCACGTGCCAAGTCACACACACATTGAATATGTAGTATTTTGAAGAAGTAGGGAAGAGAACTCAATATAATGAAATCACTTGTAGTAAGTAAGTGAAAAGCACTCACTTCTGCTTAATGTTAATGAAAGTGAATATTGACCGATTACACCTTAAACTGTTGATAATGAAACTGTAAATTGCACTTTGTCATAGTTATATACCATATCATGTAAATATATCTTTACCCATGAGAGAAATCCAATAATAAAATCTGGAAATGTGTCATTTAAACACACATTTTCCCAATTACCACATGTCTTTCAGTGTTTTTTTTGTTCTCTATTGCAGTGCGTAGGCATTATTTCATTCAACATACAGTACGTCATGTGGATTTTCTCTGGAAGTAAAACAGTAAAAAAGAAAATCCCTTTCTGTGTAATTTCAACCTCCTAAAAACAATTCCACACTGCAGCGAAATTCCTAGTGGAAGACTCCTATTGGCTACACAAGGACACAAGTTTCAACAAGTTTTATGAGCAATCACCATGTTGTTAAATGATATTCACGCATTGCATGCCAAGTTCACATGGCCAGGTTCTTATTCCCTCTCACCATGTAATATATTTTTACAAAAAAACCCAGAACTCACTGGGCATGGTCTTCGAGCAGCTGTTTTTTCCACTGAAATATAAAACTGTCATACTGCCATATTGAAAAAGCATGAGGGTTGCATGCATCACCTATCAATGTTTGTTATTTGTGTGATCATGGACAGTATTGTCAGTTTTTGGGAATATGAACTGCATTAATCAGTGCATTAAACTGACTACAAACGGGGATGTCCATCCATCCATCCATCCATCCATCCATCCATCCATCCATCCATCCATCCATCCATCCATCCATTTTCTTTTGCTTATCTAGCTCCAGAAGGGGACCCCAAACTTCCCTTTCCCGAGCCCCATCAACCAGCTCCGACTGGGGGATCCCGAGATTTCCAGGCCAGGTTGGAGATATAATCCCTCCACCTAGTCCTGGGTCTTCCCCGAGGCCTCCTCCCAGCTGGACGTGCTTGGGATGTAAACACATATTCATTCTGCAGTCTTTAAATTAATTTTATTTATTTGTCACATGAAATTTTACAAAGTACAATTCCAGTCAATGTTTCAGATTTTAACCATATGGTCGTAGCTTATAGCCCATCACTCCCAGTGTAAGCTGAGTGAAGCCGTGTGAAGCCGTGAGTTGCGCATGCGTCATTTGGCAACAAGTAGCATACAAGATGCCAACGAGAGACTTCAGGAATGTCAACACAGTAAAAATGGACCTACTTAACCAAGTTGGTTCACTGCTAGCTACAAGTTAGCATCAAACACAACAAAGGCTGTCAGTTGAATGGTGTTTAGCAATCAAACAACCATGGATAGCTACAACGTTTTTGAAATGATTTCCATCCATCCGTCCATCTTCATCCGCTTATCTGGTATCGGGTCGCGGGGGGAGCAGCTCCAGTAGGGGACCCCAGACTTCCCTTTCCAGAGCCTCATCAACCAGCTCCGACTGGGGGATCCCGAGGCGTTCCCAGGCCAGGTTGGAGATATGATCCCTCCACCTAGTCCTGGGTCTTCCCCGAGGCCTCCTCCCAGCTGGGGAGCCTAGGGAGGCCCCCAGGAGGCATCCTTACCGGATGCCTGAACCACCTCAAAAACACCTCGGGAAATGATTTCCACCTTCTGTTATTGTTTGTAATGATAAAACTTTATTATTTCATGGATTTCACAAATTTCAGTATGACAGTTATGCCGTAAACCGTTTAAATCTGAGCCTGCAGGACTCAGATCTGCACTCGCCTCACATCGGGGAGTGATAAGCCCTCTTCACCTATTCACCGCCTTCTAAATTAAAACATGGACTGAGATCCCAATCGCGTACATTTTCATTTTCTTTTAGTATGTACTGCAGCTGCCCTTACAGAGTAGGTAATGTTGCACGCAGTATGCATACAATTTATAAAATACTACTTCTTCACAACATAGCCCCGACATCCAGCTGTAGAAGAGAGTCAGAGATTATGAATATTATAGAAAAGTTGCTACGGTAGCCTGTACAAATGATTACAAAAGTCCAAAAATACGGTAGAAATAGTAGTGAAATTGTGTTAGAGTAGTTTTTGTGTTTTAAGCAAAAATGTATATTAGCTTTCTCAGACCATTTACAGGACTAACCCCATGGAACACAGCTTCCAATTTGTATTTGTGGCAAATTTCAGCAACTGCTCAAAGGTAAACTGCTTCTTCACAGATATGACTTTAGTTGGCTAAAAGTTAGCTCAGTGAGATGCGTATGCATCAACATTTGTGAAAAGCAAATGTCAAAACGCACAATAGTGTGGTGTTGTTCTGAAAAAAAACATGTCCATAAATGCTTTGTAGTTTTTCAGATTGCTATCAGTTCAGCTGTGCCAGTCTTATCCTCAGAGTGTTCCTGATCACATGTTGCTCAGCTATGAATGCTGCCACAGTCCAGGGCAGCGCATACTCCAGAGTCACCAGTCCCCCCAGGTTGTACCTAAAACCAGAGTAGTCCCAGGGACAGGCCCCCAGCAGCCCCAGCCCCGCCCCCCAGCTGAACTCCCACAGGTAGATGAAGACGGTGTAGGCCGTCAGACGCACCGGCAGCGGGAGGTGCTGGGCCAGCAGCCGGGCCCTCAGGACCTCCAGGAGGTAGATGGCGATGGCGTACATAGGCAGCGCCCACAGGCTGCTGTGACCCGCCAGCCTCCTGTCCCGGGTGCTGCACCAGTCCCACGCAGCAGTGAAGGCCACCTCGCAGAGACAGCCGTGCAGAGCGTACACGTAGAGACGAGCTGCAGCAGAGAGAGGACGACTCCCGTGTGATGCCGCTGTGGCTCCGTCTTCAACACCTGTCCCTGTCACAAAGGAACTGTAATTACAGTATGTTTTGACCTTTTTTGTTTAAAAGATATACAAAATGTGACAAAAATGGCACGTTTGGGCCTCCCTGTTAGCTCCCCTGGTTAAGCATGCGCCCCATGTACAAAGGCTCGGTCCTTACCACAGGGCCCGGGTTTGAGTCCGACCCTTGGCCCTTTGCATCATGTCATTCACCCTCTCTCCCCCCTTTATTGTCTTTAGCTGTCCTTTTAAATAAAGTCCACAAAAAGCCCAAAAAAAATCTATAACCCTCCTGTTGTCTTTGGGTCAATATGACCCCTTTGTATAAAAGATTTTCTATATCAGAAATTTGGGTTTCTTTCAAACAAATTGTCCAAAAAAGTAACATTGATGGTTCCCAACAACGCTCCTCACAAGTTAAATAATCATATCAGTTCACTACTTTCATTGAATTTGGGTGTTTTTTGTCAATTATAGCATGTGGAGAAAAAACTAAATGCAAAATGTCAAAATAGACAAATGTCAATGAGCATAAGAAGCTTTTAAAATTTGAGAAACCCCCCCCCAAATATTTCAAAAGGCTCAGAAAAAGACAAATGTTGAGAAAGTGACAAAAACATCGGGGGGAAGACACAAAAGGGGTCGAAAAAGACGATCAAAACGTTGATAAAAGGTTTTCCTTTTAAATTTGGACTCAGAAAAAACAAAAACTTGCAGGGGGTTCAAAAAATTAAAAATCTGTTTGTTCACAACAACAAACGTGATGGTACACCTACCAGCTTTCAAGTCATCTAGGCAAATATTATTCATTCTTCTTCTTCTTATTCTTCACGGTTAGGTAACACGTGTATGTTAATTAGTGTCCTTTAGAGGAACTGTTTTCAGTCTTAATGCTAAGCTAAGTATGGCAAGCTGTTTAGTAGCAAAACAGGTAGTAACAGTAGTAATTCAATATTTCCCATAGTCAAATAAGACATTCAGATATCCAATTGCATTCTTCCTAGGACAAATGATGTCACTTTTGCAATTCATGTGTATTGGTTTAGCTTTAAGTTTTGGATTTTGAAACTACATTCTTGCTCTCCGCAATGAACATTCTGAATGAATAGAATCCTTACCTGGAAGAACTCATTTTCAGATGTACACAATCCAATTGTTAATAATAATGACGACAACAATAATGCAAACCTTATTAGTCCCATAGGGGGAAATTACAATGTCTTGTTATTACACACATGCTCAGTACCTACACATGCACTAATGGAGAGATGTCAGAGTGTGTGTGTGGGGGCCGTGCATGGAAGGGCACCCCGAGCAGCTGGGGGGTTCAGGGCCTTGCTCAAGAACACTGTGACAGTGCTCAAGAGGTGAACCGGCACCTCTCCAGCTACCAGTCCCCCACCATACTTCGGTCCATACGGGGATTGAACCGGCGACCCTCTGGTTCCCAACTCAACTCCCTACAGACAGGGCTACTGCCACCTTACTGGTCACGATTTTAATAACAGATATCCTAAATTGGAAAACCATTCCAGCGATCCACAATGTCATTTTGAAAATCTAAAATATCTATTGACTTTTACAAAGGTCCATCCGTCTTTATCCGGGGTCGGGTCGCTCACAAATGTAGTTACCGAAATTGGCATTATGACAAGAAACTATGAAATTGCAGATACCCACGAGTGTATTGTGGATATTGTGCTATCTCCAGCTACACATTTACTGTACAAACATTAGAGTGGAATCACCCTTCTTATCTAACTCTTGGCCAGAAAATAAATTAGCCCATTTCCCAAAATGTTGAACTACTCCTTTAAGTTAAAAGACAACTAAACGTCTTAAATTCAAACACTTAAGTAAGAGTTATATCACTGACTGCTGTCTCAGTAACAGGTGTTGCCCAGTTTGACCATTTGAATCTGAGATAGTTACACCTTTAACTGAAAGATTCTACCTGAACGAAGGATGCATGTTTCTCTGCTGACCATAATTCAAACGATAGCCCTATTTCACTGTTGGATTTGCCTCATTGATGTATTTGTAGTTTTACATTAACATTAATGACAGATTTGCATTTGTTGTCGAGAGATAGCAGCTCACAATCCTACATTTTGAACTTTGGTGGGGGGGGGGGGGGCACAGGTTTGTTAACGGTAGGATTGTTAGCTTTTTCCTTCCACCTTTGTTTTTGAACATGAATTTGACGCATTGTTGCGTAAGAAAACCACTAAAGGGAATTTATTACTGCGACAATTGCAATAATGAAGAAAACCATTAATTCAAGGGCGTGTTGTTTCGGCCATTTTGCTTGTAAATCATATAATTCTCCAGTCCAATTCGATTCAATTACATTTTTATTTCAATTGCTTTTCAATAGGTAGAATAAACCAATCTCTTTATGGAGACACCCAGTGTTTCCTGTGAATATATCCCAATTAATATGTATATATTAAGTGTTAAATATTTTTCTCTGGCTCTTTCTTTGCCACATTATACATAAGCTGCGGTGCGTGTGCAGTCCTGGTTGGTTCCTCCGACCACAGGACACACAGCACAGTGTAAGTGATCTGATGTGGATTAACAGGCTAATAGCCGCGGTTTAGCAGGTTAAAACCTCGGGAAGTCTTCAACCGGTTTTCACTCTGCGCCACAACGAAGCCATTGCAAACTCAACTTGGTCACAAGCCTAATATTATTCATATGCCTAAATCATTCCTCCTCAAAACAAAGTCAAGTCAGCAGTGGTCTCACAGCAGCATTTCATTGGCCAACACATCCCTTGGCCGACTTTTGAAATCAGGATGTAGTGGCAATAAGTGCAATGCCTCAATGTGGTGCCGTGTACAATTATTAATCATAAAACACAACAAACAAGTATTTCTCACCTTGGTCACTACTACGTTGTGTTCTCCTCGCGTTTAGCTTTCTCGCCTCCATCACTGTGCAGCATATGGGTTACTGCGCTTTTGTAATCCCTGTGCTTCCCTATGTGGGTCTATGTGTGTGTGTGTGTGTGTGTGTGTGTGTGTGGATCTTGGGCTAAACATTAAGCGGCTCCATGTTATCAGGGACTGAGGTCGTGAACCAAGACAGCGACCCAGGAAGCAAACCTGGACTTCCTGAGGAACACATGCAGTGTGTGTGTAATACCAATAAAAAGCATTGATCTCACAGTGTTGGACTGTGGTTATGTGAATATTACACATTACAGTAAGCGCACAAATGTGTTGGTGTGTGTTAAAGTCGGGCAGACGGGGGGTTATCAGTGAATGGCAGAAGCTGGGCGCGTCAGGGAAGCTGCCCGGGAAGTACACACAACCAACGGTCTCAACATTTACACTGCACCAACGATTTTCTCTATTTTTTTTCTTTTACACTTTTGGTTCCCAACCTTCCTGCAATTTTGCATATTTTTGGATATTTGATTCATATTTGTACGTACTATTTCAGATTTACCTTGGATGTTATATTTGTCTTGTGAAATATTTTATAGTTTTTCTGGCATTAGAATAAAAATAATTTTGAGACTTAACTTATTCAAAATATTCTCAAGGTTATTTTTGGAGTTACAAATATAACATTGTATGAGTGCGTGATAAGTTTTTTGCAAATTTAGGTCTATATGTTAACCCTCGGGTTGTCTTCCTGTCAAAATTGACTGTTGTTGAGGCTTTTAATTGAAGTTTTTCAAGTTTTTATTATGTTTTTGTCCCTTTTTCAACACTTTTAATGCTTTTATTCAATGTTTGCCACTTTTTTGACATTTCCAACACGTACCACTAACTTATTAACTTTAGTTTTGCAGTTATTCTTGGAATTTATGGTCAATAAACCTCATTTATAGGAAATCATACCTAATGTTTGAGTTAGAAAAGCAGAAATTAGGAATTATTGAGACTAAAATAAAAGGAAGTGATGTTAATGGATAATCACAGACTGGAATATGTCAACTTTTACTCAATACTATTTCAAAAACACTTCAATTGTTTTTCAAATGCTATAAAATTGAATAAGACGCACCAAAATTAATGAAAGTAGAGATTTGTACTTGGCAAAGAGCGTTGGGTGGAATCAATCATGTTAATTGGGGAATTAAAAAGAACATTGATATAGGACAACATGAGGACAACATGAGGGTTAAAATATGTAACTTTGTACAGGAAATTTCAATGAAATGTCGCTGAAATTTCAACTTTAGCCTCTTTCATCTGTTCATGATGTTATTAAGGCGGTTAAACAGGCAGTAAAGACATTTATGACACCTGAGATTATTTATGATACCTTTAGTCATTCATCTGCAATTATAAAAATGACTAACTAGAATTGACCCACTTAGCACCAGCAAGACTTATCACTGCCAAAACACACATACACATTTATAAATATGGATGCAGAGCGTACTATGTAAGCATAAAGTGGCCCTGGGAGCAGATGTCAGTCCTGACATGGTGCCGCTGCTGGGGTCTGTGTGTTTGCGTTGTGTGTACTCTAATAAAACAGTTGGGTGCATGGCAGACCCCCCCGATCAGAGTCCAGTGAGTGTAGCAAACACACCTTTGGGTCTATGAAGGGGGACTGGAGTCAGTGGTCATAAAGTTATCGAGCTGACAAAGGTTGGACTCTTTGCACAGTGGTGACTGTGTGTGTCTGTGTGTGTGTGTGTGTGTGTGTGTGTTGCATATTGTCACCAAGGACAATTTGGTTAGGGAAATTAGCATTGTCACTCTCAGGGAGCACAGGGAGCCGCCGGTAGTTCCTCTTTTCAAGGCGCTTAGCATCCATGTTGAGTTGGTCGGGGATGGTAAATCCGACTTAAATTAGATAGGAATTTAACTGACATGAATAAAGATGAGATGAGATGAGAGGGGATGAGACGGGGATGTGATGACAGCTGAGACAGACGAGAGAAGATAAGATTACAGAGAAGAAGAGAGATAATGAAATGGGATGAGAAAATAACTTCATCCCCAGTGGAGAAATTACAATTCACACTCTGTTTGTTAGTAATCACTACACACAGGCCTGAAATACACACATGATCAGTATAGTACCTAGTCATGCACAAATGGAGAGATGTCAGATTTATAAAAATGACTAACTAAAATTAACCCACTCAGCACCAACAAGTCTTATCCCTTATTACACACACAAGTACATTTTTAGATGGATGCAGAGCATACAGTGTAAGTAATGCTGGACCAACACCATGAGGGGGGGGGAGTCTTGCTTAAGGGCACTTGGCAGTGCCCAGGAGGTGAAGTGGCATCACTCCAGCTACCAATCCAAACACCGCACTTTGGCCCGTACGGGGATTTGAACCTGCGACCCTACGCTTACCAACCCCAGCTCCCTATGGACTGAGCTACTGCCACCCTAAAATCAATTGTATGAGATCTTAGAAGATGGGAGAAAGGGGGGGTTATAATGTCCGGTCTTCTCTATTTTTCATGGGACCATTAGCATTATGTGTGTACTTCAATTGACCAAGAGGCTGCCTTATGTATATTATATTTTATTATATATTATGTTAGCACATTCGTTTCAGTGTCTAATAAAGGTGCTGGAGATCTCAAAGCTCACATGGACACCCAAAAACCTTATCTTAGTACAAAAAAAGATTTTAAGAGGTACGTAGTTGGAGCTGACATATATTTGAAAAGAGAGCTATTAATTTGTCTCAGGTTGTTACAGATTTTATTTCATTACATACGTTTTTTTTTTGTACCATTGAGGCATAATAAAGCATGTTCATCTGATTCTGCGTTTATTGCTCACTATAACTTTCATAGGTTTTCATAGCTAGAAGCAATATGAGTTAGAATTGGCTGTCTTTTCCTTTGTTGTCAAAAATGAAGGCAGTTCATTCCAAAACAATTAATCATATTTATCAAATTTATACAGCACATGTCATATTTATGCAATTATTTAATTTAGATGTACATGTGTCATGTAGATAAGGAAACTTTAAGAACTTTGTTTGTATAGTTGTAATTCTGTGGAGCTTTTTGAGAATCACATGGCAACGTTTAGTGTGTTTGTGCAAAACAAAGTTGAATATTTGTGCAATAACTTTTATATTATGTACATTTTACATTATATGTTTTTTAAGGGTACTCCAAACTTTGTTGCTTAAAAATGACTTCTTTAAAAAGATGGAAGAAAAGAAGTGCCTTTAGACTTGTTGATGGACTTGAAATATATAATATATATATATATATATATATATATATATATATATATATATATATATATATTGATTAAAGCCCCTCCCTCCTATTCAACTTGAGTTAATTTGATTATTTATTTAAATTAATTGTAATTTCTTTTTTTATTTTACGTTATTTTATATATTTTATTCATTTGCATGCTGCTAAGAATTACTTGTAAAATCCCAAGTGATGAAAAAATTCCTGTTTTGTATTTGAAAGGCATTGAAAGTCCCATCCTGCTCTGCCGTACTTTGCCTCTGATTGTCTTCCCCTTTTACTCTTAAACCTAACCCTAACATACCAATCTCACTCTTTCTGCCTAAACCCAACCAAAGACCAAAAACCTGCCCTAACTAATCCAACCAATAAAGACAATGGGTACTAGCCAATCAGAGGCAGAGTAGGGCGGGACATTCCCTCGCCATCCAAGGAGGTGTGTCGTCACGATTAGCGGAGAGTAGCGTTGAACTACGCCGGGGTAACATAACTGACATTATTTCGCAATGAATTGGAATGTTATTATTAATGTTAATGTTATTAGCGTTTTTATTCTGCTATGTGACCCTGCTGACACGATTCATTAGCGCTTCGTGTAGCTTACAAACAGCAATAATGTCACTATAATTTATTCTGCTAATGCCTTTTTGTATGTCGATATTAATTCAAACATATACGTTTGTGTGGAACGGGTGCAACAGCGTTAAAAAACAAAAATAATGTGAGACAAACGAGATTTTTCACCGCCCGTTTATAAACCCAACTACGGGGTGGATACAGTGAGCTCCAGTGGCGCAATCGGTTAGCGCGCGGTACTTATATGACAGTACACTGTAGAGCAATGCCGAGGTTGTGAGTTCGAGCCTCACCTGGAGCAACTTTTTGGTGTACATATACTTAATGTTTAAGGCGAATCTACTTCGTTGTATATTACAAATACTAGAAATCGCACTCATAACGGAAATATTGTTTGTGTCACAGTAAACAAAGGCACTCAACCCCAGTAAGGACAGATTCAGCAAGAAATACAAAGCTCAAAGCCACTATTGCTAATAAACTGCAAATCAATATACATATTAATTAAAGAAAGACATTTTATATATTTTGGGAGGCAATGGAATATATTACAAAAAAGACATAGGCCTATATCTCTTTTATATTAACATTTTGTGACACATCTGAAAAGACCAAACATCTATAGTAGGTATGGCGTGTAAGATATGACTCATAGTATTCTTAACAGTACAAGCTGTATTGAGTATTTCAACTTTACATCATATCATTTGGGAAGAGCTTAAAAAGGATATTACATTTTTGGATATCAATGATGTGTGATTTGATATCCATTCACAAATAATGATATCAAAATTCACAGCATTCCTATAAAATAATCTGTGAAGAAAATAATTATTCAAGTCAGGATATTAGTATATTTGCATAGTAAATTTGTTATAGTCATAATTCAGTTACGCCATGCTGGATTTTTTCTGGCGTCAAATTGTTTCCAGGAGACTTTTTTTCAATTTTACCCTGGGACCAATTTATTTTTAATTTGATTTAAACATAGCATGCTCAAATGCATCTGATATAACATGGCATAAACCTCATTAGAGCAATGCAAAAATAAATAAATAATGATATTCATGATTAGATCATGAGTCAGGGTGAAAGAAACGTGTAAAAATCAACACTTTTGTTGATGCTTTTTATCAATGTTTTTAACTTTTTCTTACACTTTTGACCTTTTTTTTCAATGTTTTCTCACAACACTACGTAACACTAACGTATTAACTTTAGTTGTACAGTTATTTTTGGAATTTATGGTCAATAAAAATCATTTATAGGAAATTACACCTAATGTTTGAGTTAGAAAAGCAGAAATTAGGAATTATTGAGACTAGAATTAAAGGAATGGATGTTGATGGATAATCACAGACTGGAATATGTCAACTTTTACTCAATACTATTTCAAAAACCATTCTTTTCAAATGCTATGAAATTGAAAAAGAAGGCCCCAAAAATTAATAAAAGTAGAGATTTGTACTTGGCAAAGAGCGTTGTGTGGAATCAATCATGTTATTTTGGGGAATTAAAAAGAACATTGATATAGGACAACATAATCCTTTTACTAACTCTCCTGTATATTCTGTATAATCTGTGCATAGACCTCCCATAGTTATATTTATACACTACATTTTATAGTCCCTTACAATTATTTACTTTTTTGCTCATACATATACTTTATACTCTGTATAATCTGTATAAATCTGTCATAGAGCTCCCATATTTATATTTATATATTTTTACACAACATTTTAAAGTTCCTTACTATTACATTTGCTTATACATAAAATTATATACAATATTTATACCCTGTATAGCAATTCTGGATAGATGTGGATCACATTTCGTTGCTTGTACTTGTGACAGTGCAATGACAATAAAGTTGAATTGAATTGAATGAGGACAACATGAGGGTTAAATTATGAATGTTCCATAAATTAGTGACTTCACGTGTCCTACCACTAGGGGTCGGTGTTGCCCACTGTTTGGCTGTGTTGCTTATTTATTTATTTATTTATTTTTTTTCAGATATGACTGCTTGCATATGACTGGCTGTGTCTGCTGTTTGAATGAAAACAGTTGGTCCGACTCTGCTCTTTCCACTCCTGCCCTCCATGCATTCTGTTTGTGTGTTCTCATCTCTTACACATGCACTTACATTTTACACAACAGACACACTGGATAGGTGATGTCTCCCCCAGACTTGGAATGAAGCTGGCATAACGTCAGAATTCCTTTTTAAAGTAGCCTGAAAAAGAGAAAAAAAATGCCTTTAATAGCCTGAAAAAGATTTAAATCATACCATTTATTAGACATTCTAGGCTTTAATTTTAAAATCCTACATCAAAATGGTCCTAAATTACTAAAGTGACCCAATGGATGTGTAGTGTCTAACCCATGGTTGGAATGAACCTGGCACAACAGTAGGAATCCATTTTAGAGTGGCATGAGGGAGAGTTAAATATGCCTTTGACAGCCTGAAAAAGATTTAAATTATACCATTTATTAGACATTCTAGGCTTTAATTTTAAAATCCTACATCAAAATGGTCCTAAATTACTATTCACTAGCATGGACCACGCCACAACCATGTGTTAGTTAAAGATTTAATGAACATTATGAATGTGCAAATGAACATTATGAATGTGCGAAATTGATGTGGATGTCGTCTGATGGCTGGTCTGGGAGGATGTGTGATGTCCGGGTGGAAGAGACTCAGGATGGGGGTTCTGTCTCAGAAGCAGTTTTCGCCCGAATAGTTTACAGACCCCCCAGACGGTACCTAGAAGAGACAAGAGAGAGAAGTGCAACAGGAATGGAAGATGGACGAAAGGAGAGGGTAAGGGAGGGTGGGTCAAGCAATCAGAGACGCAAGTCTGGCTACGCAGCACGGTATATGTAGGTTTGTCTGGTGATTAGAGGTGTGGTTTAGGCGTGGCCCTGCTCCCGAACCTTAGTTAACAAATTAACTCCATAAGTGACCCAATGGATGTGTAGTGTCTAACCCATGGTTGGAATGAACCTGGCACAACAGTAGGAATCCATTTTAGAGTGTCCACTTTAAAGATAATAAAGTTGGAACTGCTGCAAGACCTCCACACATGAACGCCTGCATGATTTCTTTTAGGTATGTTCATGAATATATACATATTGAGACCTTTAAAAAAGGACTAAAAACATTTATTTTTAGCAGAACATATGAGTTTTAACCTTGCACAACAATATTGCCGCACTATTTATATGTATTTTAAACTGTTGTTTTTATGTAGCTTTTATGATCTTACTTGTAGCACTTTGAGGTTTGTCTTAAATGTAAAGTGCATTACAAATAAAATGTATTATTATTATTGTTATAATATATATATATATTTTTTTCATCTTACCATGCTGCCCTTTGAAAAAAAAAAAGGTTGTGGGGAATTGAATGGTATCATGAATGCATGGCTGGAAATATATGATCTGATGCAGTCCACACACACACACACACACACACACACACACACACACACACACACACACACACACACACACACACACACACACACACACACACACACACACACAAGGTGGATGAGTAAGATGCAGCTCAAGAACAGGGCTAATGTAGAAAACATGGTCTGGTTGGAGGCTCCACAATGATCACTTGGGGCCAGCTGCAATGTGCATGAGATCACCATTTTGCTAAAAAAATGTGTGTGTGTGTGTGTGTGTGTGTTGAATTGAGAACTGCATCAAAAAATATCTTTCCATCTTTCCATTCATGCATACATAATATCAATTAAATCCACACAGCCGTTTTTTTCAAAGGGCAGCATGGTGAAAAACCGCTTCTATGTGTGTTTGTGTGTGTGTGTGTGTGTGTGTGTGTATAAGAAAGTTGGTCTGGGTGCAAAGAGTACTCTATTAGTTCGGAACACAGTTTACATATGATGGGGAAAAGGACACCGAGGACACACTCCTGTGTCCCATCTGATGTAAACACACTTTTTTTTTTTTTTTTTAATTCACCGTTCCATATGTGTGTGTTTAAAAAGTCAGAGGAGTTTTTCAATTTTTTCTTTCAATGTTGTCTTTCCTCCCCCTCCTCCCATTGCCGAGTTCTCTCCCCTCTCTCGGCTCCCAGCGTGCTCACGAGATGTACTGCATTTGTGTGTGTTAGTGATGGAAGTACGAAAGTAACGCAATCACAGTAGTGTATTCCTTTTTGCTGTAATGCATTAATATAACACAGTACTAATAAAATGACAGTACTTTTATACCTGATACAATCCCTGTTACTTTTAATTGAGTATTTTTATTTTCTTCTACTTATTTAGCTTCTTCTTGTCCACCACAATTCAGAGTCAAGTATACTATTGTATGTTTCACTTAACTGTTTATTTTATAGCTTTAGTTACTTTGCAGATTTAGATTAATAATACAAAATAATGTGAATAAATTATGATGTATATAGTGGATAAAGGTGACACTTTGCTGATCCCGTGGTGAAATTCACAAGCCACCTGCCAAGTCATACTTTTATTTTGGTGTAAGTAACTCAAAAGTAACGCAAAAGTAGTGTAATGGAATTCTAAGACAATAATATTGTAATATAACTTATTATTCACTTACTCTGTAATGTGTTACATTTTGGAAGTAACTTGCCCCAAAACCGATGTTAGAAGTAAAGTGAAACAGAGACCAAGTAAGAAAGTAGGAACTTCAGTCAGTTATCATTATGATAATACATCCCTTATCATGCAGCATTTCACTGTATGTAATAAAGGAAATGAAGAAAAACAGAAAAACATGGTTCATACAAAACTGTTAGCATTTCATGTTAGCATGCCTACTGGGATATATTTCATATTGTGACGTAGAAAATGCTAACATTTTAGCATACACATGGGACCTACTGCTTCTCAACATACAGTTGTGCTCATAAGTTTGCATGCCCATGCTTAAGTTGACTAAAAACAGGATTAAAAAATCATCTTTTGTAAATAGATCTTAATGTCTTATTTAAAAAAAAAAGGAAAAATCCAGCCTTTAAAAGACACCAATTTTCTTTGTGAATGAATAATGTACTGTACATTAATAACTGTTCTTCCTTAATATACAGGGGGCATAAGTATACACCTGCCTATGTTAAATTCCCATAGAGCCAGGCACATTTTTATTTTTAAAGGCCAGTTATTTCATGGATCAGGATACTATGCATCCTGATAAAGTTCCTTGGCCTTTGGAATTAAAATAGCCCCCCCCCCCCCCACACACACACACACATCATCATCACATACTCTTCACCATACCTAGAGATTGGCATGGTTTTATTTCAGTTAGCTTAATAGCTGGCTTGATTTGCATTGAGAGATGATTTTATTGAAAGTTCCACATGCCAATCTCTAGGTATGGTGAAGGGTAGGTGATAATGATGTGTGTGTGTGTGTGGTGTGTGTGGGGGGGGGGGGGGCTATTTTGATTCCAAAGGCCAAGGGAACTTTATCAGGATGCATAGTATCCCGATCCATGAAATAACTGGTCTTTAATAATAAAAATATGCCTGCCTCTATGGGAATTTAACATGGGGGGGGGGGGGGGGGGGGGGGGGTGTATATTCATGCCCCCTGTATTTCAAGGAAGAACATTTATTTATTTACAATACATTATTAATTCACGAAGAAAATTGGTGTCCTTAAAAGGTTGGTTTTTCCTTTTTTTTTAATTAAGGCATCAAGAAATATTTACAAAAGATGATTTTTCATTCCTCTTTTTACTCACCTTAAGCGTGGGTATGTAAACTTTTTTTATGTCCTGGACTTGGTCTTGACTCGGACTCAAACCTTTTTGGACTCGGTCTTGACTTGGACTCGACTAGTCCTGGTCTTGGACTTGTCTTGGACTCAACAAAGGTGGTCTTGACCACAGCTCTGGCTCAGAGCATGGTGTCTCTCAACATCATACCAGTGTAGCACAGTGTCTCTTGACATTATACCAGTGTAGCATGGTGTCTCTCAACATCATACCAGTGCAGCACAGTGTCTCTTGACATTATACCAGTGTAGCATGGTGTCTCTCAACATCATACCAGTGTAGCACAGTGTCTCTTGACATTATACCAGTGTAGCATGGTGTCTCTCAACATCATACCAGTGTAGCACAGTGTCTCTTGACATTATACCAGTGTAGCATGGTGTCTCTTGACATCATACCAGTGTAGCATGGTGTCTCTTGACATCATACCAGTGTAGCATGGTGTCTCTTGACATCATACCAGTGTAGCACAGTGTCTCTTGACATCATACCAGTGTAGCACAGTGTCTCTTGACATCATACCAGTGTAGCATGGTGTCTCTCAACATCATACCAGTGTAGCATGGTGTCTCTTGACATCATACCAGTGTAGCACAGTGTCTCTTGACATCATACCAGTGTAGCACAGTGTCTCTTGACATTATACCAGTGTAGCA